>NC_026000.2:40860845-40885773 GCF_000442705.2 Elaeis guineensis | reverse complement strand
GGCGGCGGAACTCGGCTCCCTTAGGAGTCCGGGTGAAGCTTCCCTGGCGGTGGAACCCGGCTCCCTTAGGAGTCCGGGTGAAGTTTTACCTTGGCGGCGGAACCCGGCTCCCGTAGAAGTCCAGGCGAAGCTTTTCTTGGTGGCGGAACCCGGCTCCCGTAGGAATCCGGGCGAAGCTTACCTTGGTGGCGGAACCCGGCTCCCGTAGGAGTCCGGGTCTTCCATTTTGCTTGAGCCGGCGCGAGGTTCTCGTTATCAGCCTGGTTTGTGGGGGCGCGTTAGGGCGCTGTAAGGCCTCTCCCCCCTCCGATCTAAAAGAACCGGGCCTTCAACTTTGCTCATGTCAGGACGAGGTTCTCCTCCTGTTCCTGACATGGCTGTGGGGGCACATTAGGGCGTTGCAAGGCCTCTCCCCCCATCCGGTCTAAAAGAACCGGGCCTTTGACTTTGCTCAAGTTAGGGCGAGGTTTTCCTCCTATCCCTAACAGGGCTGTGGGGGCACATTAGGGCGTTGTAAGGCCTCTCCCCCCATCCGGTCTAAAAGAACCGGGCCTTTGACTTTGCTCATGTTAGGGTGAGGTTTTCCTCCTGTCCCTAACAAGGCTGTGGGGGCACATTAGGGCGTTGTGAGGCCTCTCCCCCCATCCGGTCTAAAAGAACCGGGCCTTTGACCTTGCTCATGTCAGGACGAGGTTCTCCTCCTGTTCTTGACATGGCCGTGCTTTTGGAGGAATCATATCCGGTCATAATACATCCATGCTAGGTGGGAGGAGCATGTTAGCTAAAAAGAAGGGTAGATTCAAAGCAAAATAGTAAGCGATACATTTACAGTATTCCCGCTCCTTCTTGAGGCCCTCCGACAATGGAGTCGATGATCCCGATAGGAGGTCGGTCCCGGGCTGCTCCTCCCTTTTCTGCGGTTCGGGCGGTGGGAGGGCTCTTGGCCGGTCTCCTCTACCCTCAGGCCGGCGGCGGATGAATCTGTCGAGCCGACCTCGCCGGATGAGCTCCTCGATCTCGTCCTGGAGCTGGATGCACTCTTCGGTGTCGTGGCCGTGGTCGCGGTGGTAGAGGCAGAACTTGTTGGGGTTGCGCTTCCCGGGTGCGTGCGCATCCTCTCCGGCCTAGGGAGCAGCTCCCTGACCTCCATCAGTACCTGGGCCTTCGTGGCGTTGAGGGGGGCGTAGTTGTGGAACTTCTCTGGCGGGGAACCCCACCGAAACCTGTTGTCCGGGCTCCTCTGCCTGCGTGCCCGGGGGGGAGTATGGGCGCGCTTATGTCCAGGAGGGGATCGAGAGCGAGGCCGGGCTTCCTTTGGCCTCTTCTCAACTGCGGGCTTACCAGAATCTCCCGCCTGACGCTCCCTCGCAGTCTCTTCATCCTTCATTTTGAAGGTCTCTTCCACTCGGGCGTATCCTTCAGCCCGAGCCAGCAGATCAACAAAATCCCTGGGGTACTTCTTCTCCAGAGAGTACAAGAGATCATTCTTCTGAAGGCCACCTTTCAGGGCGGCCATGGCAACCGACTGGTCCAAGTTCCGGACCTCCAACACCGCGATGTTGAAGCGGTTGATGTAGGCCCGTATGGACTCCCCTTCCCTCTGCTTGATGTTGATGAGGGACTCCGAACCTTTCCAGGGACGTCGGCTGCTGACAAAATGGGTCACGAATTGGTGGCTCATTTGGTCGAAGGAGAATATGGTACCCGGCTTCAGAGCCGAGTACCAATTCCTTGCTGCTCCCTTCAAAGTAGACGGGAAAGCCCGGCACAAGATGGCGTCGGGAGCACCATGAAGCAGCATCATCGTTCGGAAGGCCTCCAGATTGTCCACTGGGTCCGACGTCCCGTCGTAGCTTTCAAACTGGGGGAGCTTAAAATTCGGCGGGATCGGTTCCTGCATAATCATTTGGGAGAAGGGAGGGTCAGTGCAGATATCCTCACCGTAAGCGGGAGGCGCATGGCGGAGTTCTTCGATCCGTCGGTTCATCTCTTGGAGCCTCCGGTCCAGGAAATCCTCTCGACTTCGAGTCTCGAGGGTCCTTTGGCAGAACGGGGGCAGGGATCTCCCAGGGGTGGAGTCGTGGTCCAATTGAGGGCTCTCCACCCTTGGATTCGCCTTCCCGGGAAGGACGGGGCGGCTGGCCCAGGTGGCCCGCCCCACCGCCGGGTTCTGGCATTTCGGAGATGCCCCTTCCGGATGCGCTGACGCCTGCGGCGGCTGCTGCTGCATTGCCTGTACAGCCTCGACGAGGCCTTTGACCTGCTGCGCCAGCAAGTCAAACTGCTCCATGCCGACCGCCGTCGCCGGAGGGGGAGGAGGGGCTGGCTGAGAAACGAGAGGGGAGGCCGGAGCCTGAGATCTGGCCGCGGAGGCCGTGGACCGCCGGGTGGACGCCCTGCGCGGAGGCATCGGGTGTCGATCCCGCAGGGGAGGATTAGGAGTAGATGACGGAGAGATGGCCGGAGGCGGCTCCGTTGAGCGCTCCTTCAAGAACAAGGGTGCTGCGAAGACACAGGACCCTTTCTCTAGCGCCAATCCTGTTGGTGCAAAAATCCGCCTGCACCGGAGAAGCTGGAGTTGAGGAAGCCGCGGTCGCCGCCGGGACCTGCAAGGGAAGTCTAAACTGGAGGTGGGGTTGCTCCGGCAAGACCCTCCGACGCTCAAGTCAGTTCTCTGCCTCAACAAGAATGGAGTGCTCAAACGGAGAGTTTAGCAGAGTTTTGAGATAAGACAAAAGAGCTTAAAGAATAACGTATCTGAGTCTCCCTTTTATAGGCGGGGGAGGCAACGGACTGATGGCGACGTTTGTAACCGCCTGGTAGTGGGCCGCCCACGGTCAGGAGAATTGATTGCGAAAGATAATGGAGCAGACACGTGGGCATCACCTCGACTCGCCACGTGGAATCTGTTATGAGGGGTGGAGCAGCGTCCGTCGTCAAGAGAATCGCATGGTATCCGTCACAGGAGGTGGAGCAGGTTCGTGGCCGTCACTGTGGCCTGCCAGGGGATAGTGGAGCTGTGCGGAGTCCGCCACAGGAAGTGGAGCAGGGCGGCTATGGCTACTGCGGCTTGTCAGGGAATGATGATACTGCGCGGAGTCCGCCACAGGAGGTGGAGCAGGGTCGCGGCCGTTTTGAGGGCCTGTCAGGGGGCGTGGATCTGTCGATTGAAGCTCGGTAACGGTCGGAGCCTAGTTTCTGTTGAGGTCCGGGTGAGGCCCTCCGGGCGGTAGGGGTCGTGAGCGGAGCCCAGCCCCTGTAGGAGTCCGGTCGGAGCAGCAGTTGATACTGAGAGCGGAGCCCGGCTCCCGTGGGAGTCCGGGCGGAGCTGCAGTTGATACTGAGAGCGGAGCCCGGCTCCCGTGGGGGTCTGGGCGGAGCTGTTCTGATGTTGGCGGCGAAGTCCGGCTCCCGTAGGAGTCCGGGCGGAGCTGCGCTGATGTCGTCGGTGGAGCCCGGCTCCCGTAGGAGTCCGGGCGGAGCCGCGCTGCAAACAAAGTTAGGGGTGAAGTCCGGCTCTGATAGGAGTCCGGATTGAGCTTACCTGTAGTTGATACTGAGAGCAGAGCCCGGCTCCCGTGGAAGTCCGGGCGGAGCTGTTCTGATGTTGGCGGCGAAGTCCGGCTCCCGTAGGAGTCCGGGCGGAGCTGCGCTGATGTCGTCGGTGGAGTCCGGCTCCCGTAGGAGTCCGGGCGGAGCCGCGCTGCAAACAAAGTTAAGGGTGAAGTCCGACTCTGATAGGAGTCCGGATTGAGCTTACCAGCAGTTGATACTGAGGGCGGAGCCCGGCTCCCGTGGGAGTCCGGGCGGAGCTGTTCTTGATACTGAGAGCGGAGCCCGGCTCCCGTGGGGGTCCGGGCGGAGCTGTTCTGATGTTGGCGGCGAAGTCCGGCTCCCGTAGGAGTTCGGACGGAGCTGCGCTGATGTCGTCGGTGGAGCCCGACTCCCGTAGGAGTCCGGGCGGAGCCGCGCTGCAAACAAAGTTAAGGGTGAAGTCCGACTCTGATAGGAGTCCGGATTGAGCTTACCAGCAGTTGATACTGAGGGCGGAGCCCGGCTCCCGTGGGAGTCCGGGCGGAGCTGTTCTTGATACTGAGAGCGGAGCCCGGCTCCTGTGGGGGTCCGGGCGGAGCTGTTCTGATGTTGGCGGCGAAGTCCGGCTCCCGTAGGAGTCCGGACGGAGCTGCGCTGATGTCGTCGGTGGAGCCCGGCTCCCGTAGGAATCCGGGCGGAGCCGCGCTGCAAACAAAGTTAAGGGTGAAGTCCGGCTCTGATAGGAGTCCGGATTGAGCTTACCAGCAGTTGATACTGAGAGCGGAGCCCGACTCCCGTGGGAGTCCGGGCGGAGCTGCGCTGATGTCGACAGTGGAGCCTGGCTCCCGTAGGAGCCCGGGCGGAGCTGTAACTGCCGTCGGCGGTGGAGCCCGGCTCCCGTAGGAGTCCGGGCGAAGCTGCACTTGCTGATGGCGGTGGAGCCCGGCTCCCGTAGGAGTCCGGGCGGAGCCGCACTTGCTGATGGCGGTTCCGCCGTGGGTTCCGGCTGTGGGTATTTTATACCCAACAATAATGATGGTGGAATATACAATAATAGTATGAGAAACTATATAAAATAATGGAGCAGTATAATTTTTTTTCTTACAAATCCTCTCTTTTCTTTTTCTATTCTTTGATACCACTTCAGTGCTCTATACATTCTACAACAACCATCTATTTTTAGGTATAAGAAATGACCTTTTGACTCTTCTAATAAATTTATTATTTAGACTTCCTATGTGACCTTTGGATTTTCTATGTGACCCTTAATTTTTTAATGTGACTCTTTATTTTTACCACTACAATTAAGTTTACAAAATTTAATATGACCTTTCGATTTCTTCAATACAATTAATATTTGCTTTTTCCAACACCCCCCACTTAAACTTAATTGTTCTCTCTTCATCATGCCAAGAAAACTTTTAAACTTAGTGAAGAGCTCTACTCCTAATGGTTTAGTGAATATGTCGACAACTTGATCTTGTGTCTTCACATACAGTAGCTCTACTTTTTTGTTCTTCACATATTCCCGGATTGAATGAAAATGCACATCAATATGCTTGCTTCTTTGATGATACACCGGGTTCTTTCCTAATGCAATAGCTGACTTGCTATCAATGCTTATCTTGATAGGTTCCTTTTGCTCAAAATAAACTTCCTTCAGCAAGCTTCTTAGCCATATAGCATGTGATACACATGCGGATACAGCAACATATTCGGCTTCACGTGTAGAAAGAGTAACAATATGTTATTTTTTTGACATCCATGAAAAAGCTGCATCTCCCATAGAAAATACAAATCCAGAAGTACTCTTCCGATCATTTATGTCTCCATCCCAATCACTATCCGAATAGCCCACAAGTTCAAAGTTACTATGATGAGAATAAAATAGTCCATCAGTGATAGTACCTCAGATGTAATGAAGAATTCTCTTCGCTGCCTTCCAGTGAATTAATTTGGGCTCTTCCATGAATCTGCTGACTAGGCCGACTGCATATAGAATGTCCGACCTAGTACATGTCATGTACCTTAGACATCCTATCAAGCTTCTATAGAGAATAGGGTCCACGATTTCTCCTTCATCTTCTTTTGACAGTTTTGCTCCACAATCAACGGGGGTGCTTATAAGGTTACAATCTTTCATCTTGAATTTCTTTAAGATTTTTTTGGCATAACCTTCTTGGGATAAAAAAATTTCTTCTTAATATTGTTTGACCTCCAAACCCCGAAAATATGTCATAACCCCATGTCTATCATCTCAAACTCCTTCATCATGGCATGCTTGAAACATTTGTGGATGATTATCTGTAAAAATAAGATCATCTACATACAAACACAAAAATAGAATGTTAGAATTTTTCTCCTTTACATACACAGCATGCTCATAAGGACATTGCTTGAAGCCATTTGCTTTAAAGTAGCCATCAATTCTTGAGTTCCATGCTCTTGGAGCTTGTTTTAAACTATAAAGTGCCTTCCTTAGCTTCAAAACCTTCTCTTCATGTCCCTTCTTCACGTACCCTTTGGGTTGTTCAACATATACTTCTTCTTCTAGAAAGTCATTTAGAAATGTCGACTTCACATCTAGCTGGTAGATATTTCAATTATTCTATGCAGCCAAGAAAATCACCAGGCAAACTGTCTCCATGCGTGCTACGGGAGCAAATATCTCCTCGTAGTCAATTATGGCTTGCTGCTTATAGCCTTTAGCTACTAATCGAGCCTTATATTTTTCCACCTTTCCTTCTGCATTCTTCTTTACCTTGTATACCCATTTCACTCCGATGGGTTCATGACCTTCTGGAAGAGTAGTAAGCTCCCATGTGTTACTCTTCTGGATTGCTTTCATCTCTTCGTTCATGGCTGTCCTCCAATTTTCATTCTTCACTGCTTCTTCAAAAGAGATTACATCCTCATTAGCATATAAACAAATGAGATTAAGGGACTTGTCACCTCATAGAGATCTTGAATGCTTCTTGTCTTTCTGGATTCTTCACTGTTGGGAATAGTATCCCAAAGCTAATCGTCAACCTATTGACGGTTGTGCTCATTTTTGTATTTGTACATGAATTATGAATTAATAAAAATTATTTTGATATTTTTCATCATAAAATATTTCATCTTCTAATGAACTCCTATGTTGTGATGAAGTCCTTAGGACTATTTAGACTCGACAAAGAAGGATTTGTCGTTTAGTCCTTAAATCTGTTCGCGACCAAATGATACGTTGTTACCAAGGACGACAACGTTTATCAAGCATAGGTCGTTGTGTGCCATATAGGTTGGTTGTCCTCTTAACCAATGAGTATGGAGATATTGGTATGGCATACAGGTGAGATGTAAGGGTACATCTGCACTGAACGTGACCGACTCCGGAGCTATTTCTGCTGTTAAGATTTGCTCCAATGAAATATGGGTATAAATATCCCTCCGACCTGAGACTGCCACGGTGACTTGCAAGCAACTCACTGCACTTAGGCACTGGACTACCTAAATTTTTAATTCAGTGACAAAAAGCTGCTAGGTGTAGTCAAGTACTTGACTTGTCAGAGCGTGTGTCAAGATGGGATTGACCACTCCAGTTTAGGAGCTGTGTACAGTCGTGTTTCAATTTAGTAAAACCTTGACCAGGGTAGTCCTTGTGAGGAGTCACAGGACTATTTGAGTTGAGCACGATTCGGATGATCTGATCAGGGTTGACAGTTTAACCCTGAGTCATCCTAAACGTAGGGGTCAAAAGGATGAATTATACAGTAATCATATTCATGTAGGTTCTGAGTGTTACGATTGTGACTCTTCGACCTATCCGGACATCGAGTATCATTGCTAGATGGTCACTTTGATTAGTACATGAATTGGTTCCTGTGCTACCAGCTTAGGTTCGAACCTGCGGGATCACACACATTAGAGGTTCCTATCTGATCTGATGGCTGATGTAGAATCCTACATGTTTGAGACTCAGTGATCGAGAATCAAGATTCTCTGATCATGAATTCCACACATTATGGGTACCGGGGTCAAGAGTCCCACTGGTTGGGATTTTTCGATCAGGGTTACATATCGATGAATTCTGATGCCTGATTGCCCATCGAATTTGGACTCAGTATTTATGAGAGATTTAATTAGTGATTTGATCGCTAATTAACTCAATTTGATTGAGTAATTATTTTTGGATCAAGTCCAATTGAATTGGATTCAGTTGAGTTTGACCCGATTAGGTTAAGAGTTGACCTAATCGTCGAGATGGTTTGGTTCCTGATTTGATCAGGGGTTGGGCTTAGTCAATTCTTGATTTGATTAAGATTTTATTGAGCCTAATTAAGTCTAATTAAGTTAGGTTTAAATTAGTCTAATTGGACCTAACTTATTTGGTTCAATTAGGTTGGTTTAAATAATTAAACCACCTTGACCCAATCTCTATGCGCCACCTCACTTCCATTGTACCCATTTGAATTCATGAGAAGGAACTTCTCATGAATTTTTTTCTCATGCCAAGCCCTTCTTCACGCCCCACTTTAATGTGCCAAATGAATGGATAAGGATGATTGGTTGGCCATTCAAATTCAAAATAAAGTTTGAATTTGAATGGGCAATCAATCTTTGCACCTTATCCCTTCTTTTACGTCTTATTTATTACATGAGAAAAAATTTCTCATGAAATCACTCCATGCACAATTTAAGCCATGCCTCACACCTTTAGTGGATAAGAGATGAGTTGGTGTCCATTTGAATTCAAAATTTGATTTGAATTCAAATGTGCAATTACTCATCTTTATCTTTTCTTTTGGATAAGACGTTTGACGTTGTTATAAAAGGAGGAGAAGAGTGGGGCGTGCAAGAAGAAGATTTTTGGAAAAAAATTCTGGGGCGTGAGAAGTCTTATGCGTGAGAAGGAAGTCCATATCCTTCCAAGAGAAAAAGAAAGAAAAGAAAGAAAAGTGGGTGCAAGGTTTTCGGTGAATTCCCTAGAGTTTTAACCTGAGATTCGAAAAGTGAGAAAGTGAGCTACGAGTGTCGTGAGCCCACAAAATCTCAGAGAGATCTTCAACATCCTCTCAAGCACGTCTATTGATGATCCAGAGCATCCGAAGAATCGACAGACATCGATCGAAGGAGTTCGATCAACATCGACCATCAAAAGGGCTCTACAATGAGCTAGCACTCGTGAGGAGTCGATCAGATCGGAAGCTTCATGTGGATGATCCGCAGAGGTTAGATACGCTGTGTGGCTGCATTGCGATGATCAGACTCTCCCAATGATGATCAGATTGCGGCGATCTACTACCCGCACAAAGGTATTGTGTTCTGAACACATTACAGTAAAGTATTTACTGTTCGAATTTGAATTTCAAATTTAAATGAATGCATGCTATATATCATATTTAGATCTTAGTGTAGGATAAATTTATATTAATTAATTAGATTAATTAATAATTTCTGCTGTAAAATCATGATTTTGATAAGTTTTAAAATTATCATTTTACCCCTGTACTGAATTCTCCACAAATGGTATCAGAGAGGATTCTTAGATATGATATATATATTTGCATGCGTAGATTAAGTTGTAATCTAAAAGTTTAAATTTAAAATTTAAAATTTAAAATTTAAAATTTAAATTTTAAAATTTGTTCAAAATTCAAAATTCAAAAAAAATTTGAAATTTAAAATTTGAAATTTGAATTTTGAAATTCGAAATTCAAAATTCAAAAATTTGAAATTCAAAATTTAAAATTTAAAATTTGAAATTTGGGTAAAATTTTAAATTTGAAATTCAAAATTTAAAATTCAAAATTTGAAATTCAAAAATTTAAAATTTAAAATTTGAAATTTGTTTGAAATTTAAAATTTAAAATTTAAAATTTAAAATTTAAAATTTGAAATTTAAATTTTAAAATTGGTATATTTAGATATACTTGATCCAAGTAGCAAGTAATCAAATTGGGTTGGTTGCCATGGCCGTCCGGTCATAGGAGAAAAGTAGGGTTTAAAGGCCCTCTCCTCCCATTCGATGGGGTCTCCTATGACGGTAGGGGTGCCGCTGTAATTATATCCTATACAGATGAAGCAGCGAAAAAAATTAATTATAAAGATTTAATTGTGAAATTTATCATGAATGTGTTAGATTAGATCTAAAAGAATATTCATGATTTATTTTGATTGAGTTATTTTCTGTTATGTAATTAGCAATAGGATTGCTATTTATGAAATGTGCTGATCTATTTGTGAAATGAGTCAACATATTTGGTGAACAGAAAATAAAACCTTTCAAATTTAAAAATTATTTTCTAAATGCCAAATCCTGACCCATCAGCCCAAATACTTAATTAAAAGAATTAAGTATTGTCTAGTAGGTCTAGAATTGTGAATTAAGACCTAAGACAATTGCATAAACTTGTGGGTCAATGGGTTAGATGGATTAGGTCCATAATTGGGTTAGACCTAAGGTTAGCTTAAAGAAATGGACTAAATTAGAGTAATTGATCAAATCTAATCAAAAGTTGAATTAGATTAGGTCAAGGATACTCTAGACTCAACTGCAATAGTTGTAGTTGATTGGGTCCATATCTTTAACTAGACCAAGATGGACTTAATTCATGGCTACGTGGTGGAACCCTATTTAATAAGTTGATCAAATTAAAACTAATGAACCGATTGGTGTCTAAGGTAAGTTTGGCATTTTGACCAGTGGTTTTTAAGCGGGAGCTACTCGCAGTGATTCGATCTCTGACGAGTTAATGGCTTATCCCCACCACTGATCTCACTTACCTGGCCAACCTGGTGAATTAGGTTTTGATTAGATCACTTGGTGATTAGGGTTCACCCATGTCATTAGGTAAATCAGTTTGACTGATTTAGGTGCTCCTAATACCAGCTTTAATTAAATCTTTTTTTAATCTGACTTGGTGAAGTCAGTAGGAGGATTGAAATTGGCTGGATATTTTCTTCTCATCTATCCTTTAATAAAATCCTCAAAAATTATTAGGTCTCTAAAAATGATTAAGTTATATTGATAACTAAGTCATAGCCTCCCATTAAGTGAGTGATAATGAGTCCATTAGTTTAATAATCATTGAAGGCCCAAAGACCTGGTGCTTATTGACTAATGAAATTATCATTCATAATATGATAATTTGGTTTGAGTCTTTCTGATGGTGGTCAGGTTGGCCGGCCAAAGTCGGCCCTGATCATTTATTGATCCGATTCATCAAATCAAATCATGTTAATGGTTAGACCTAACCAGATCTTTTCAGTGAAGGCCAAAGCCTACTGATTAGGTTCTAGGGCAAAATCAATTACTAGAAGTTGTTTAGAGAAACAACTGATTATGAACCTACCCATAGATGCACATGGGTTGACCAACCAAAGTTGAGCTCGTGTGTAGTCTGTGTGGATTCTAGTACCCACTAAGGAATTAAAGTAATTCCTCGAATTGGAGGTTGAGGCTACCAGTTCGTAAACATACTGGGAGAAACTTTAGACTAAAGTCCAAGTCTTTAGTATTTATAATTTATGTACTAATAGAGGTCTGGTTTTTCTTTATGCAGCTATGGCCACTACCCTATCCCTCCGATCATTATTAGATAATAACAAGCTCATGGGACCTAATTTCGATAGCTGGTATCAAAAATTAAAAATCATCCTTGAGTATGAGCGGATCCTTTATGTAGTAACGGATCCGATACCTGAGGAGCCAGCCCCGAACGTTAGAGGGGCGGTCCGAGACACTTATTAGAAGTGGCTCAACGATCGCACCACCGTTCGGTGCATTATGCTGGCGGCAATGAATGATGAGTTCAGCTGCAGGTTCAAAAATGCCCAACCACAGGAGATGCTTCGAATGTTGAACGACTCTTTTGGCACGCCTGACGATGTTGAAAGGCACAAAACTAGTTGTGTCATTTTTAATGCTCGGATGAGGAATGGAGCCTCAGTCACTGATCATGTACTGTACATGATCGAAATGATTGAGCGCCTAAGTAAATTGGGCTTTCCCCTGCACGAGCAGCTCGGTAAGGATGCGATCCTTAATTCTCTACCCAAGTCCTTCCTCCCCTTCCTTACTCATTTTCGGATGATAAAGCCTGCAGTGAACTACCACGATTTGTTGGAGTTGCTACAGAACTTTGAGAAAGATCACCAGCTCCATAAGGAGTCAGTGAATGTTGTGGGAGGGTCTTCTTCTGGTCGTCGACCCTTTGAGAAAGGGAAGAAGAAGAACAAGAAGAAGAAGAATAAGAAGGTGCAGCTGCATACTAGGACGTCTGCACAGGATCAGACCAAGAAGCACAAGCCCGATCAGAGCCAGGCGGAGTGCTTCTTTTGCAAGAAGCAGGGGCACTGGAAGAGGAACTATCCTCTATACATTGCTTCCCTGGACCCAAACAGGCCGAAGAAGAAGCAAGGTACTTATATGATAACACCTTGCAACTTTTTTATTTGTGATACTACTGCCTGGGTATTGGATACCGGAAGCCCTTATCATATTTGCAATTCGATGAAGGGTCTGCAGGTCAGTAGGAGATTTGATGAAGGCGAGAGATTCCTGAACGTTGGAGATGGAAGCAAAGTTTCAGTTCTACCATTAGGAATCATGAACCTTGTAATCAATTCTCGAAATGTAATTCTGAGTGAATGTCACTATTGTCCAAGCTTTTTATTAAATATTATTTCTGTAGGCCTTTTGGCCATGAACGGTTATCAATTTTTAATAAAAAGAAATGTTTGCAATATCATTTTGAATGATGTTACAATGTTTATTAGACAACTTTATAATAGAATTTACTTTCTATCACAACCTGTTAATGTGGTTCAAACCTCCGGTAAACGTCCTAGAATAGATAATGTGTCAGAAGTCTACCTTTGGCACTGTAGGCTAGGTCATATCAATAAGAACAGGATAAACAGGTTGGCTCAAGAAGGAATTCTTGAAGTAGGTGATTGTGAATCACTTCCAACCTGTGAGTCCTGTCTTCTTGGTAAAATGACCAAATCACCTTTTACTGAAAAAGGTGAGCGAGCCTGTGAACTCTTGGGTTTGGTACATTCTGATGTATGTGGACCCATAAGCTCAAGTGCAAGAGGTGAATATTTCTACTTCATGACCTTCACAGACGACCTATCGAGGTATGGGTATGTCTATTTAATGAAGCATAAATCGGAGTCGTTGGAAATATTCAAACTATTTCGAAATGAGGTAGAAAAATAAACTGAAAAGTGTATTAAAACTCTTCGATCTGATCGAGGAGGTGAATACCTTTCCAATGATTTTCTAACATATCTTGGGGAGAATGGGATTCTCTCTTAGTGGACTCCTCTTGGAACACCACAACATAATGGTGTATCTGAAAGGAAGAATCAGACCTTGTTGGACATGGTTCGATCCATGATGGGGTTTGTTGGTCTGTCGATCTCCCTCTGGGGATATGCGCTCGAATCGGCTTATTACCTTCTAAATAGAGTTTCGAGTAAATCTGTAACCAAAATGCCATATGAGATATGGATAGGACGTAAGCCAGTACTCTCGCACCTTAGGATTTGGGGGTGTCCAGCTTATGTTAAATGTTTAATTACGGACAAGCTTGGACCTAGGTCTGACAAGTATAATTTTATAGGGTACCCAAAAGAGACCAAAGGGTATTACTTCTACCTAGCTGATGAGCAAAAAGTGTTTGTTAGCCTTAAGGCAATCTTTTTGAAAAAGAAGTTTCTTGATGAAGGGACTGTTGCCTCTAAGGTCGAACTTGACGAAGTTCGGCAGGTGAAAAAATCGACACAAGTTGCTGAACCTGAACCGAATTTAGTTAGATCATATCCAGAGTCCATTGTTCAAGCACCCTTAAGGCGATCTGGTAGAGTACCATGTCAACCGGATAGATACTATGGTTTCTTGGTTCGGGACGGCAATCCTATCGAACTTGATGAAAATGATGAGGATCCGATCACCTACATGGATGCAATGCAGAGATCCGACTCTGGAAAATAACTGGAGGCCATGAAATCCAAAATGGAGTCCATGAAGGTCAACAATGTGTGGACATTGGTTGACCCACCCGAAGGAGTAAAACCCATAGGGTGTAAGTGGATCTTCAAGAGGAAGAGAGGCGCAGACGGAAAGGTGGAAACCTATAAAGCCCATCTGGTTGCCAATGGATATCGTCAACGTTATGGTATAGACTATGACGAGATGTTTTCTCTTGTGGCAATGCTCAAATCCATTCAGATTATGCTTGCGATAGCTGCCCATCTAGACTATGAAATCTGGCAGATGGATGTGAAGACAGCTTTTCTAAACGGAGAGCTGGATGAAGAGGTGTATATGATACAAACTGAAGGATTCACATCCACAGATGAGTCTAAGGTGTGCAGGTTACAGAGGTCCATTTATGGACTTAAGCAGGCATCACGGAGTTGGAACATACGTTTTTATAAGATGATCAAGATGTATGGCTTCGTTAAGAACGGAGAAGAGCCATGCATTTATAAGTGGGCTAATGGTCCAGTAGTAGTATTTCTTGTATTGTATGTGGATGACATTCTCTTAATCGAGAATGATGTCCCTGCATTACAGGGAATAAAGATTTGGCTGTTGTCACAGTTCTCCATGAAGGATCTGGGAGAAGCTTCCTACATCCTAGGGATGAGGATCTATAGGGATAGATCTAAAAATTACTTGGTTTATCTCAGTCCACGTACATTGATACTATGCTGAAGAGGTTCAGCATAAAGAATTCCAAGAAAGGCTATCTTCCGATAGGCCATGGAATTTCTCTCTCGAAGAGGGATTGTCCGACAACACCTCAAGAGAGAGAGCGTATGGGTAGGATTCCATATGCTTCGGCAGTGGGATCTATCATATACGCCATGACATGTACACGACCAGATGTGGCATACTCATTAGGGGTAGTGAGTAGATACCAATCTGATCCAAGGAAGAATCACTGGAAGGTTGTTAAAACTATCCTGAAGTATTTAAGAAATACTAAGGACCAGTGGCTTGTTTATGGTGAATCGAACTTGAGACTTATAGAGTTTATAGACTCTAGTTTCCAGTTTGATCACGATGACAGCAAAAGTATGTCGGGATTTATTTTTACCCTTAATGGTGGGGTTATCTGCTGGAAAAGTTTCAAGCAGCACACAGTGGCTGATTTAGTTTGTGAGGCGGAGTATGTCGCTGCATCAGATGCTGCCAAAGAAATGGTGTGGCTGAGAAAATTTATCACCGAGCTCGGAGTAGCACCCTCCCTTGTTGGTCCAATTCTTCTCTACTGTGACAGCTCTGGAGCCATTGTTCAGGCGAAGGAACCAAAGGCACACCAGCGGATGAAGCATATTCTGCACCGCTACCATCTCATCCAAAAAATTATAGATCGAGGTGACGTCGATCTTCAGAAGATCGACGGGAAGGAGAACCTGGCTGACCCATTCACTAAAGCCATTATGGTGAAGGAGTTCGGCAACTACAAGTCGAAGATGGGTATTAGATACTACACTGATTGGCTTTAGGCCAAGTGGGAGATTGTTGGGAATAGTATCCCAAAGTCAATCGTCAGTCTGTTGATGGTTGTGCTCATTTTTATATTTGTACATGAATTATGAATTAATAAAAATTATTTTGATATTTTTTATCACAAAATGTTTCATCTTCTAATGAACTCCTATATTGTGGTGAAGTCCTTAGGACTATTTAGACTCGACAAAGGAGGATTTGTCGTTTAGTCCTTAAATCTGTTCGCGACCAAATGATACGTTGTTATCAAGGATGACAACGTTTATCAAGCATAGGTCGTTGTGTGCCATATAGGTTGGTTGTCCTCTTAACCAATAAGTGTGGAGACATTGGTATGGCATACAGGTGAGATGTAAGGGTATATCTGCACTGAACGTGATCGACTCCGGAGCTATTTCTGCTGTCAAGATTTGCTTCGATGGAATATGGGTATAAATATCCCTCCGACCTGAGACCACCATGGTGACTTGCAAGCAACTCACTGCACTTAGGTACTGGACTACCTGAATTTTTAATTCAGTGACGGAAGGCTGCTGGTTGTAGTCAAGTACTTGACTTGTCGGTGCATGTGTCAAGATGAGATTGACCACTCCAGTTTAGGAGCTGTGTACAGTCGTGTTTCAATTTAACAAAACCTTGGCCAGGGTAGTCCTTGTGAGGAGTCATAGGACTGTTTGAGTTGAGCACGATTCGGATGATCTGATCAGGGTTGACAGTTTAACCCTGAGTCATCCTAAATACAGGGGTCAAAAGGATGAATTATACAGTAACCATATTCATGTAGGTTCTGAGTGTTGCGATTGTGACTCTTCGACCTATCCGGACGTCGGGTACCATTACTAGATGGTCACTTCGATTAGTACAGGAACTAGTTCCTGTGCTACCGGCTTAGGTTCGAACCTACAGGGTCACACACATTAGAGGTTCCTATCTGATCTGATGGCTGATGTAGAATCTTATATGTTTGGGACTCAGTGATCGAGAATCAGGATTCTCTGATTACGAGTTCCACACATTATGGGTACCGGGGTCAAGAGTCCCACTGGTTGGGATTTTTTCGATCAGGATTACATATCGATGAATTCTGATGCCTGATTGCCCATCAGATTTAAACTCAGTATTTATGAGAGGTTTAATTAGTGATTTGATCGCTAATTAACTCAATTTGATTGAGTAATTATTTTTGGATCAAGTCCAATTGAATTGGATTCAGTTGGGTTTGACCCGATTAGGTTAAGAGTTGACCTAATCGTCAAGATGGTTTGGTTCCTGATTTGATCAGGAGTTGGGCTTAGTCAATTTCTGATTTGATTAGAATTTTATTGAGCCTAATTAAGTCTAATTAAGTTGGATTTAAATTAGTCTAATTGGACCTAACTTATTTGGTTCAATTAGGTTGGTTTAAATACTTAAACCACCTTGACCCAATCTCCATGCGCCACCTCACTTCCATTGCACCCATTTGAATTCATGAGAAGGAACTTCTCATGAATTTTTTTCTCACGCCAAGTCCTTCTCCACATCCCACTTTAATGTGCCAAATGAATGGATAAGGATGATTGGTTGGCCATTCAAATTCAAAATAAAGTTTGAATTTGAATGGGCAATCAATCTTTGCACCTTATCCCTTTTTTTACGCCTTATTTATTACATAAGAAAAGATTTCTCATGAAATCACTCCATACACAATTTAAGCCATGCCTCATGCCTTTAGTGGATAAGGGATGAGTTGGTATCTATTTGAATTCAAAATTTGATTTGAATTCAAATGTGCAATTACTCATCTTTATCCTTTCTTTTGGATAAGACGTTTGACGTTGTTATAAAAGGAGGAGAAGAGTGGGGCGTGCAAGAAAAAGATTTTTGGAGAAAAATTCTGGGGTGTGAGAAGTCTTGTGCGTGAGAAAGAAGTCCATATCCTTCCAAGAGAAAAAGAAAGAAATGAAAGAAAAGTGGGTGCAAGATTTTTGGTGAATTTTCTAGAGTTTTAACCTGGGGTTCGGGAAGTAAGAAAGTGAGCTACGAGTGTCGTGAGCCCATAAAATCTCAGGAAGATCTTCAACATCCTCTCAAGCACATCTGTTGACGGTCCGAAGTATCCAAAAAATCGACAGACATCGATCGAAGGAGTTCGATCAGCATCGGCCATCAAAAGGGCTCTACAATGAGCTAGCACTCGTGAGGAGTCGATCAGACCGGGAGCTTCATGTGGACGATCCATAGAGGCCAGATACGCTGTGTGGCTGCGTCGCGATGATCAGACTCTCCCAATGGTGATCAGATTGCGACGATCTACTACCCGCACAAAGGTATTGTGTTCTAAACACATTACAGTAAAGTGTTTACTGTTCGAATTTGAATTTCAAATTTAAATGAATGCATACTATATATCATATTTAGATCCTAGTGTAGGATAAATTTATATTAATTAATTAGATTAATTAATAATTTTTGCTGTAAAATCATGATTTTGAAAAAAATTTAAAATTATCATTTTACCCCTGCATTGAATTCCCCACATTCACTTGAAGATGGAGATCTCGTGCTAGGTGATGAAGGAATTGTGGGATCTTTAACTTGAGCCTTTACTTGTTCTTGTTCTTGCACCTCTATCATGTTGGTGCTCCAATTCTAGATTCCTTCTTCATTAAACTTCACATCACGGCTTATGAGGATCTTCTTTACCTTTGGATCATAAAGTTTGTATGCTTCAGATCTTTGATCATATTCTATAAAGATGCAAGGATAACTCTTGTCATCAAGCTTGCTTCTCCTTTGATCTATGATGTGTGCATAGGCAATGCAACCAAACACTCTCAGATGAGATACATCTGGCTTATATCTATTCCATGCTTTTTGAGGGGTCTTTCCTTCAAGATTCTTTATTGGGCAATAGTTGAGAATGTATATCGCACAATTCACTGCTTCTGCCCAAAACTCTTTTGGCATTTCCTTCATCTTTAGCATGCTTCTCACCATGTCAAGAATGGTCCGGTTCTTCCTTTCTGCTATGCCGTTCTACTGGGGTGAGTATGGTGCAGTCAAGGTCCTCCAAATACCTTGAGATTTGCAGAACTCCGCGAATGCCTTCAAGGTAAACTCTCCTCCTCGATCTGATTTCAAAGCTTTGATTTTGCACTCGGTTTGGTTTTCTACAAGAGCTTTGAACCTTTTGAATGTCTCTAGGGCCTCACGTTTCTCTTTCAAGAGGTACATCCAAGTTTTTCTACTAAAATCATCAATAAATATTAGAAAATAATGATGACCTCCAAATGAGGCCGGTGTGATAGGACCACAAATATCCGTATGGATGAGTTGCAAAGGCCTTCGGGCTTGATGAAATGATTTCTTTGGGAAGCTAGCTCTTGAGTGTTTTTCAATAATACATCCTTCATATATTCCTTCAGGGATATCCTCAATGAGAGGTAATCCCTTCACCATCACCTTCGAGGATAAGAGTTTCAAGGAACCAAAGTTCACATGCCCGAACCTCAAGTGCCATAGCCATGTGTCATCCTTCATGCATGCACTCAAGCACTTTGTCACAACATACTTGATATTCAATATAAACATTCGGTTCTTGGTCATAGGTATTTTTGCAATTAGCTGATCATATTTTCTTAAGTAAAGGTATCTACTTTTCATGACAATATCAAATTCTTTTTCTAATAATTGACCAAGACTCGAGATATTTGTTTTCATATTAGGCACATAGTAAACATTAGAAATGAACTGTTGAGAACCATTCTTGAGTTGAATTAAGATTTTACCTATCCCCTTCACTTGAACTTTTGAGGTATCACCGAAAGAAACATTGCCTTCCACTGTCTCATCTAACTCTTTGAACATGTATTTGTACTTGTACATATGATTGCTTGCACCGATATCCAAATACCAAATGTTCTCATTGAAAGCTTCTTCTCCCTTCTTTGCTAGTAGCAAGATACCATCTTCTCCTTCCTCCTTTACGTAGTTGACCTTCTCATGCACTTGGTTATTCTCATTATGGTAACATTCTGATTAATGACCATATTTACTACAAGTATAACATTTAATTTTACTTTTGTCATACCTTCGTCCTCCTCTTGAGAAACCTCCTTGCCTTCTTCCGCCAGAGAGACCTTGTGTGCTTTCTTCATTAGGTAAAACTCCTGTGCCTCCTCTTTTTCTACCACATCCAAAGGAACCTCATCCTCATCCACGACCTCATCCATGACCGTATCTGTGGGTATAATAATAACCGCGACTTATCTGACTGGTTTCGCTAGTTGGGCCATCCTTCTTCTCATTGATGGTGAGCTTGCACTTCAAGGCTTGCTCCAAGGGTTCTTCTTTCTGCATCAAGATCCTCTGCTCATGGACTTGTAGAGAACCCATGAGTTTATCAACTATCATAGTGTCCACATCTTTAGACTCTTCAATTGCAGCCACAACATAGTCAAACTTCTAATCCAAGGATCTTAGGATCTTCTCCACCACACGCTTGTTCTCCACATTCTCACCATTTCTTTTCATTTGGTTTATATTAGAGCGAACCTTTGTGAAGTAATCTGAGATGGATTCTCCTTTCTTCATCTTCAAAGTCTCGAACTCGTCTCTCAACATTTGGAGGTGCATCTTCTTCACTTTCTCAACGTCTTTATGAGCATTCTCGAGGATCTCCCAAGCTTGCTTCGAATTGGTGGCACAAGCAATCTTCTCGAATCCAACTTCATCTAGCCCTTGATAGATGAAATAAAGGGCCTTCTTGTCTTTTTTCTTTGATGGACAACATCGTTCTTTGTGCCGCCGTTTGTGTGCGGTCATCTTGAGATTCTTCATATCCCTTTTCAACAACCACCCAAATATCTTGGGAGCCTAGCAATACCTTCATCTGGATGTTCTAATTCTCATAATTGGTAGTGGTGAGTCATGAAATGGAGAATTACATATTGCTGGATATATTTTCAACCTCCGGACTCTGATACTACTTTGATAGAATATATAATGGTAGTGAAACATACAACAATAGTATGAGAAACTATATAAAACAATGGAGCAGTACAACTTTTTTTTTTCTCACAAGTCCTCTCTTTTCTTTTTTTATTCTTTGATACCACTTCATTGCTCCATATATTCTACAACAACCACCTATTTATAGGTATAAGAAATAACCTTTTGACTCTCTTAATAAATTTATCATTTAGACTTCCCATGTGACTCTTGGATTTTCTATGTGACTCTTAATTTTTCATTGTGACTCTTGATTTTTGCCACTACAATTAAGTTTATAAAATTTAATATGATCTTTAAAATTTTTTAATATAATTAATATTTATTTTTTCCAACACAAACATCATGTTCATCATACACCGTCTCCCTCTCCAAAGATAGCGTTCTTCTTCAAAGTTGGCCACACAACAGACTACTGGACCAACTTTGCAAGCCCAAGGCCCTATCATGCGAAAAGCCTTTGCCGCGGTCTCATCAGAAAGAGGAAACAGGGAGATGCTTAGAGAGTGCGGCTTTGGTCGAAGTCTTTGGAAGACAGGTCAAAGAAGATGATGTTCAAGACACTCTAATACGAAAGGCAAACATCGCCGGCAATTGGACTACACGAAGATTAGCAGCACCTAACACTTTTTTTGTTGCCTGTCCTTCTAGAAGCATCATTCATCAACTCATGACAGGAGATCGGATTTAAGGTGATGGATTTACGCTCCAGGTCAACCACTGGGATCGGTTCAAAGGGGGCGTTCCACATCAAATGAAGCTTAAGGTGAGTGCAAGTTTAACCAATCTACCCCTAGTTTGTCGGAACTCATGTACAGTGGCAGAGATCATTGCTAGTTTTGGGCTCCCCCATAGAGCAAGCAAAAGTTGCCTCAAATGGGAAGATCTCTCGTCGTTTGGTCTCGGTCTTTACTGTGATGACGTCGAGGATATTCCTGGTTCAGTTGACTGTCGGACCATTCAGGAGGTAAGAATTAATTTTATCTCTGAACAAGTTCCCCTGGTTCAAATCCATCGGAGGGGAGCGAAGAGGAGGATTGGGATTTTTGGTTTGGTCCCGACGACAAATCTCCCACTTCGGACAACAGAAAGAGGCCTGCAGACCAACTAGAAAGCTCACGCATGTCAAGGCAGGTTCCAAGACCTCGCACCAGCAGCCTCGAGAGCTCTGTGCGGACTACCCCCAGCGAGCCCAAAGACCTAAGCCCCCAATAGCTAGTGGAGCTACTCTGAGATGTGGCTGGGCTGCACGTTTTGTCCAAAGCTTCTCCCTGTGGCCGGATCCACGTGCTAAGCGCGCTATCATTCTGATTCTAGATCTATAGACCTCGGAACCTAGGCCTGTTGATTCAAATTCAATTTTTCACTTCCCGTGAAGCTGTCTAACAGCCTCATTTCCAGCGGCTTCTTCGGCAGTGCCACACCAAAAAACTCCTACCAGGCTTAATGGGTGCCTACTGACCGAATTCTCTGAGTTTGAGTGCACAAACTCTGACAGCAAGAAGCCCACTGCATCGAAATCGGGTGCAACAGTCCTTGTTACCAAAGTCTTTGACCAAATTTTCAAAGCATGCAAAGGGTCTCGCAGCTCTGAACAGGCACCAAGTAACACAATTCAAGTTCAGCATACCCCACAAAACAACAAGAAAAGTGTTCCCTCTACGAAAGCTTCATGCAAACGCAGTGCTAGGCTGAGATCAAGAAGATTAAATCGATGGGTCTAGTGGAGGACTCTCTAACAGCAGCTGATATATATTTTATCAACTCATTGACTGCAATCCAAATTTTTAAATAGGGAAAAAATACGGATTGCTATTCGAGTTGGATGATCAGCTCAAATCAGTGCAAACCCTAAAAGCTATGGAACTACAACGATGTGGAACAAAGGCTGATGTAGTTCCCGGAGTACCAGTAGGATGAAAGTCCTTACAGTTTTTTTGGTCTATAAAATGGGTGGAAGCCATAGATACTTGACCCAACTACCTTTCCCAACGCCCACCCGATTCCATGTGGATGCTACCCATTTTCTGGTTAAGTGGTCTCTAGAGAACCCCTCCCCCAAAACTTTCTCACCCGGTCCTACAGTTGGTGTTAAAGTCTGTAATTCTCTTTTTGTTCCTGGTGGGGGAGCTTGTTTTGTTTGGTTGCTATCACTCTATAAATGTTGTTAAGTTGGAACACGAGGTTCAGGTAATCCAAAAAGAAGACATGCCATTAGAGATACTATTAAGCAATCACAGTGCTCCATAGTTTGTCTTTAGGAAACAAAGCAAGACAATGAATTAGAAGATACAGAGATCAATTTATGGAAGCAGGCTGCAAGGTTGGATATCAAAAGATGCGGCAGGATCGGCAGGGGGAATGCTCTCATATTGGGATCCTGAGCTGTTTGAAGGCAGCCTAAAATGTAAGGGTCGTTACTCACTAACCATCAAATTAATAACTAAGAAGTCTAGTTTCTTATGGATGCTCTCTAATATATATGGCCCACATAATCAACATGAATGGAGTTTGCTTTTCACTGAACTTACCTCACTGATTCTACTGGATTCTACGGGAGACTTCAATACCACTAGATTCTACTGGATCGTAAGATGACTGCTAACACAAAGAAGCCGTCAAAGCTCTTCAACACATTCGTCAATTCAAAATCTTTGATAGAAATAAAATTATTGAGGAGGTAGTACATCTGGACTAACTTCAGAAAAGAACTGTCACTAGCAACATTAGGTCGTTGCTTGGTTTCTATTGATTGGTTTCACAATTTCCTGCTAGCAATCCTCACTTTAGTGGTCAGACCGACATCTGATCATATCCCAATTCTTCTGCAGCCATGTCCTTAAGTTCATGGTAAGTTCTCTTCTCACAAGCCTTTTCATTTGGAGAACTTTTGGCTAACAATCATCAGTGTGAGGACAATATCCGAACTTGGTGGGATATAAGAGTTAACTATCAGGATGCAGTGGCAACGATAGTTATGAAACTGCGGTCACTCGTATCAAAACTCAAAGCTTGGAATCATATGGATATTGATAATGTTAGATATATGTCCTAGAAGTCAAGTATATTTATTTTTTGTAGAACATAGTTTTGTACTTGATCTTATTATTTAATAATAAAATTGAACAGTTTATTTTCATTCATGTAGTATATGTGTTTATGAATCGTCCAAAAAATTAATAAGATGATGACACATATTCTCAAAAATTAAAAATTTGAGACGTGTATGATTGATGATTAATTTCTAAAATGCTTTCGATCGATCAATCATCACAGGGATGGTGATTGATCCGATAAGATTGATACATGGATCGCTTTTCTTTGGATAGATGAGTCTCGAGTTTATAGTGTGAGAACACTAAAGTGAGAGTGTAGATGGTTGTTAGAAAATAAGGATACTGAGCGTGACCAACATGAGAAATCACTGGATGTCTATTCATGCATCAGTAACTTTAACTTTCTTGATGCTATAGTGGTGTGACTAGTTTTTTGACCTGCAGTGCCTTAGCTATTCACAATGGGATTGCTGTAATTTGATTGTATATACACTTGATCTCTATCTATTGGATCCTTACGGTGCAGATTGGCTATAGTAGATTCATTGTAGGAGTAGGATATCTACCTATATGGAATCTATCAACCTTGATAGATAAGAAGTAGTCTATATGATTTATGAGATTAAATTCTAAAGACTATGGCCATGACAGTGTGAATAATGGAAAAAATTTTCATGAGATTTCACATAATAAACTCGAGTTGAATAAATCTTACATATGATAGATGATGGAGTTTGATGAGCTTTTCATAACCTCCATATTGTCGGAACTCACGATAGAAGAACTGTATCTCATGGTAACTACATCTAGAAGTTCAATGCCTTCTATTCTGCTAGATTGCCCTACATACTGTTAGGCCATCACTGGTGGATTGTGAGACTAATAAAAATATTTTGATAGTCCAATAATTCTCATTTGGTAAGTTGAAATTGTTTGAATTCATTGAAAAATTTTCAATGATATTCATAATGGAGATCACAATATATCTCACTACCAAATAGAATAGAACCTATGGGATCACACACAAAAAAGTTCCTAACTAATTAGATAGTTGAATTATGATTTTAAATCATAGGAGAATCTGATTATCAATGTAATTGATGATTGAATTGATTTGCAAAAGTTACATGAGAGTCATGCTAAGAGTTAGTGAGTTAGAGGAGGACTAATTTATAATTATTGCTAATTATTTGATTTGATCAAATAATTGAGGTTGAGTTCTAGTCAAATAAATTTGGATTTAATTAGATAGACATGGTTTGAGTTTGACTCAAATTAGGTTTCATAAGTCTAAAATATTTGGACTCAATCAATGTTTGACTTTATTGGTGCATGTTATCCAACTTCACTATTCAGACACATGCAATAGATTACTATCTGAATCATGAATGTTCTTTCGACTCACATCAGCCATTTTTTGATTTGCTTCTTCAGCTTGTATTTGGTTGGTCTGATTTGCCCAGAGCTATTTTTAAAGTATGATGCTCATCTCAGCTATTAGCTGATCTGCGATGAGTTATGTCGGTCTTTAGCCGATATGGTTATTAATACTAAAGACATATGATACTCAATTCAGTCAGTTCTTGATCTCAATAAGGTCACATCGATAAATTATCGATATCCTCCAAAAGTAGATAGTTATTTGACAGCAGTCATCCACCTCAGCATCACTATCTTTCACTATACTACAATCAATTGTCGCATGGACAACACCCTGCGATCTCTATACACTAACCATTCTGTTATAATAATCTCTTAATGGGCCTAACAAACTCTTCTAATGTCCTAACAAAAACTCTCTTAATGGCCTAACTGTTGAAAATTATTATCCTAAAGC
>NC_026000.2:40845954-40860745 GCF_000442705.2 Elaeis guineensis | reverse complement strand
GTCTACTTAATTTTAATTAGGTTTGGGTTATTATGAGAGCTAGTTGGTTGTTTTTGAGCTAAGGAAGGATGATAAAAATCTTCATCTTATTTTATGATGGGTGTTGCCCTTAAGTTGATTTGAGATGAATATGCACGATCAATTTCAAATAAGAGATTCTATGCAACTAAATTTGATGCATGAATCTAATCAAACTTGAAAGCTTATCTTATCTCTAGCAATTACCAAAAATAAATCTAAAATGATGAATGCTTCTAAACAATTAAGTTTCTACTCTTGTCATGCAATTTTTATTAGGTTTATATGGGTGAATTTTAGGTTAATTTGAAAAAAATAGCAATTAATACTAAAAAATTATTTAGGGTTAGGGTTAGGATTGATCTCACCAAATTGGAAGCTTTCTATCTCTTTTTTTTTTTGAAATTTTTTTTCTGCAAAAAGATCAAAAAATAAGAAAATCTAGTAAGCTATATTCACAAAATATCAAAAAAATTAAGCATTAAAACAGATGTCTTCTTTGATAACGACGTCAAAAATTGATAGGATCGCGACGTTGTCGTTAGGACACCATGCTTATCAAATTTAATTCTGACTTCAATAAAAATTAAAAATACATAGAAAGTAGTGAGTCAGATCGAATCCACAAACAAGATAAGATTTTGATTTAAAATCTTTGATTTTGTAAAAACAAAATAAACTTTTGATGAAAGTAATTTAAATTGAAAAATAAAAATTAAAAATATAAAAAATAAATTAAGTACTAAGATCTACTATTTAGATCCTAGCTTCTACTTACAATAAAAATAAATAATAAAAATTTAAAAAGCATACAATAAATTGGTACTAAGATCTACTAACTAGATCCTAGCATCTACTTACAATAAAAATAAAAGATAAAAATTTAAAGTATAAAAAAATAAATTTTATATTAATTAAATTAAAATTTAAATATAAAAACTTTAAAAAAATAATAAAATAAAAATAAAAATATAACAAAAATTTGAAGTTGATCAGTCTAGTCTCGTCGGAAAGATGGTTGATGACCTCTTCTTCTTCCTTCGTACTCCGTAGAGCGAACTAACTTCTCTTCTTCTTTTTTTGGATCTCTAAATCTATCTAATTTTTTTCTCTATTTTTTGCTTTTCTACTAATTTTTTCTTCTCCCCATTCTTATTCTCAGACCTCCTATTTATAGATAAATTTTTTATCTTTTTTTGGTAGCAAAAAGAGTCTCAAAACCTTTAGAATTCATAGTATATCCGTATAAATTTTTTTGGTAGTTAGATTGCATTTGAACTGTCCAGATCTGATCAAAAATCAATGTTTAAGTCTTTATCAGGGTCAGAGACATTCTCAGCCATTAGATCGCACCTCAAATGGAATTTGAGCCCTTGATCAGTGCCCTGGATTTTCTATTCAAAGTGGAAAATGGTGTCAGCCCTTGGATCGAGTGATGGATCGAGTTTCGACCGTCCGATCACGTCTAGAAATCCTTCTTTTCAACCGACAATGAATGTGGGCTGTCCGATTTCCCTCAAAATTGATATCAACATCGAATCGCATAAAAAAACTTTTTTCCCTGCCTGTGAGCCACACAATAGACCGCAAACTATTTTTGTGGACCGCACCCCTGAATCTGTGGATCGAGCAACCAATCCACTATGCATCGAAGGCTATAAATTTTATTTTTTAGGATATTTTTACTTGATTTTTTCTTTAATTTTTTGCTTTAAAAATTAAAAAAAATATGTATTAAATTTTTCAATAATTTTTTATTATTTTGGTGCTTAAATTTTTAATTAAATCAATATCTATTTTTCATAAATATACTCTAATTTATATTTTTTCAAAAGTATTTATTTTTATAAGAAAATCTAATTTATTTATGAAATTAAATTTTTTAAGAAGATGTTAGCACCATAAATTATCAAAAATATCTAAAATAAATATAAAAATATATCACTTATCACAGGCCCTCTCAATTTTTGGGTTAGCTCCCTCGTCGGTGACTGCCCTCATTTTCCCCCACCTCGCTCCCCTGCCCTCATTTTCCCCCACTCGATGATCGAGACCCCTGACCCCCCTCCCTGGCCCTCATTTTTCTCTCTTGATTTTTGGATTGGCTCCCCCGTCGATGACTGGTGACCCCCCCTCTCCCCTCTCTCGATTCCCCAGCACCACCTCCCCCTTCGCTGTCTCCGCACCATCGGAGTCCCCGCACAGCCATTGCCTGTCGGATCTACCACCCCCCTTGCTGGATCTGCTTTCCTCACACCAGATCCACTGCTCCCTTGTCGGATCCCCACCCCCTTGTCAGATCCGCTACCCCCCTTGCTGGATCTACTGTCCCCACATCGAATCACCATCCCCATCCATGCACCACCATTCTTATGCCGTCGGCATCTCTGGGCTTGCATTTTCATGCTTTTGGTGAGTATTAGCGATGGTGGCCGAGCTGTCACTAAAAATATTTTTATTTGAATATATTAATTAATTTTAATTAGATAATTAATTAATTAATTAGATATTATTTAATTAATTAATTAAGTATTTTATTTAACTATGATTAGGACTAGAGTTGGATCCAAGCAGGCTTGATGTGCTTCGGGTCGGTCCGAATTTGGGTTGGGCTAGGCTTGAAATAGTTCAGTCCAGACTTGGACTTAATTATAGGGTCTATTTGAATTTTGAGTCGGGCTCGAGTATATCTTTGGCTGGATTTGGGAGTGGGTCTGATACTGCCAGCCCACATCCAATCTAAAATCAGCAGTACTTTATTCATAAAGAGGCTATGATGATTGCCTGTGTGAGATGTGCCTAAAGAGCCTAGAAAGAGATGGAGGTGATGCATTTCTATTCTTGTTGTTATAGTTGCAGGATAAGCTTGGATGGTCTGTTACATTGCAGGCAACTACTTGCAACTACCTCATGGTTAAAGGTGCAGAAGAACTTACAATGCTTTATTTTCCAATGGTAGATCTTAGCCTTCTTCTTTTCCTCTTTCCTTTGTTTACTTTGTTGGTCTCTGATTGAAGTACTATTTTTAAGTTTTTATTTTATTTTTTAAAAAAATTTTACTCCTAGCTTGCAGCTTTTTTACTTCGCAACCATCTAATGGTTCGGGCCCGTCCAAATGGATTCAGACCGAGCTTGAGCCTAGGCTAGGGTCGTGCTTGGGCTTGATTTCTCCTAAAATCATCAGGCCTAAGCCCGACCCGAAGCTCGAAAAGAATTCTTGAGTCAGACTCTAGTAGAGTTGGAGGAGGCAGTTGGGGGCTCAGAGAGGCTATGATGACTGCCTGTGCGAGATGCGCCTAGAGAGTCTAGAGAGAGATCGATGGAGGTGATGCATTTATTCTTATTATTATAGTTGCAGGGCAAGCTTGGATGGTCTGTTACATTGTAAACAACTGCTTGCAGCCACCTCATGGTTAATGGTGCAGAGAAACTTGCAATATCTTATTTTTTAGTGGCAGATCTGAGCCTTTTCTTTTCCTCTTTCCCTTGTTTACTTTGTTGGTCTCTGATTTAAGTACTATTTTTAAGTTTTTATTTTATTTTTTTTTTAATTTCAATGGGTTCGGGCTAGGCTCGAGGCTCCCAGAGTCATGATACTTTGGCTGAAGAATATCAAACATCCGAAAGGCACCAAGAAGTTAGACCCACCTATTAGATGAGTGTCCTAAAAATCAATTGTTAGCTGACATATTTTATAATTTTAGAACTTAATTTTATACTTATAATATTTTTATTATTAATAAAAAAAATTTTATTCCAATCATGTTTATGTGTCCATGATTTATTCTAAAAATTAATAAAGATAATTTTTGTATATTCTTAAGGTGCTGAGAATTTGACACATACATTAATTAGTGGTTAGTTTCTAAATACTCTCGATCAAAAGATCATCACAGAGGACAGTGATCAATCCATCCAAGATCGATGAATAGTTCACCTTCCTTGTAGGCAGATGAGTCTCGGATCTGTGGTGCAAGGATACTAGGGCGAAAGTGTGGATGGTTGTTAGAAAATAACTTATGCTAAGCATGACTAATACGAGAAATCACTTGGATGTTTACTTACTCGTCAATGGTTGATTCAATGCTACAGTGGTATGAGTGGTTCTTTGACCTGTGGTGTCATCGGCTATTCACTGCGAGACTACTGAGTTTGACTGCACATTCCTTTGATTCCTAGCCATTCGAGCCTTTACTGTGTATGTTGGCTACAGTAGGTTCAAATTCGCTATTAGAAGTAGGATGTATCTAGATGGAATCTATCGACCTTGGTAGAAAAGAAAAAGTCCTATGTGATTTGCAAGACTGAGTTCAGAAAGTCTTTGGCCAAAGAAAGTGTGAATACTAAAAAAAATTTTTACGAGATTCACAAATGAACTCGAGTCGAGCCAATTTAGCATATGATGGACGATGGGGTCTGATGAGTTCTGCATGATCTCCATCAAGTTGGAACTCATGATAGAAAAACTGAATCATATGATAACTGCATCTAAGGGTTCACACTTTTATTCTACTAGATTACCATTATATATTGCTAGATATCAGTGGTAGATTGTGGGACTCATCGGGCATCGTCTTAATGATCGATAATCCTCGAAGGGTAGAGCTGAAATTGTTCTAACCCATCAAAAAGAATTTCGATGATATTGTGATGGAGATTATAATATATCTCACGATCAGATAAAATAGAACCTATAGGATCACACATTAAGAGATTTAATCTTGAATTAATCAATTAAACTTGTGATAATCTAATTGAGTTAGGATTTATTGAAATCTTATTGGCTTTAAAAGAATCATGCTAGCATATGGTTAAATCCAATTCTTGTCTGGACTTCGATTTCTTATTAGATAAGGATTAGATCAAGACTATAGCCTTGAACCTAATCTAAATCTATTTTGATTTGATTTTAGCTGGATACCTATTTATGGGCCAAGAGGATTGGATCATATCAATGAGTTGACAAACTAATCTTCTTTTTTTCTTTGATATTTCTTTTTGAAGCATGGAATTGTTGGAAAGAAGTGAGGAGGCGCAAGCCTCCCTTTTGGCAGGTCCAAGAGGCGCCAACCCCTTGGAGTGGCGTGAGGAAGAGAGAGGGGCCCGCCCCGCTACACCCCTTCTCTTCTATGTAAAATCTTAGAAGGGGCACCAAGGGTTGGCACCCCAAATACCTGCCCCTTTTGATTAGGGGCACCCACTCAATCTGCCTATTTTGAGTAGGGTGCCCCATCTACTTGCCAAAAGAGGTGATGATCATTCTAATTAAGTCTAGTTTTTTTAAAAAATAATCAGATTAAAAAGATAAAAATTCTTATGAGATAAGGACTAGCCTTTTTAGATTGATTGGATCTTGATTTGGAATCAAGATAAGGTCTCAATATAAAAGATGGTCTCCTAGGGTTTTAGAATTAATTCATTAATTGAAAATTGGATCTCTTCCTCTCTCCTCTCCATGCCTCATTCTCTCTCCCTCTTCACTTTCCAACACCCAAGGGTTGGGCATCCATCATCCTACATGTTTGAGTTGAGAGGAGTCTCTTCTACAACAAAAAATAAGGAGAAAAGACTACAGTTCAAAGATTATGATTGCAGTCAAAATTAATAATTGATCAAGGTTCAAAGAGGCTAAGATCCTATTTGGAGAAGAAGGATCTACCACGAAAAGAAAGATTCAAGGTTGATCTCGGTGAATACCTATAGAGGTCAAACATGTATGCGACTCAAAAAACTTCAGATCTAAGATCATCGGTAGTGGTGTATTTTAACCCGCATAAAGATATTAAGATTCAATCTTATCTTTATTTTAATTTTCAGATTATATGTATGTCTTTATTCTTGGGCTCGGATAGGAATAGATGAGATCTATTGCATATGGGATTAAAGGGTTTAACTCAATTCGTTTCCGCTACTCTTCAAAAAAAATTTTGAAATCTATGCATGCAACTGTTGTGATCCAGGTGGTGTGCCCAAGGCCTAGGGGACCAAGGCTAAGGCCAAGGTCCATCATTCATGAGGGCTTCATGGAGGCTCTAGGGCTAGTTGGGCCCTAGGTTGAAAGGTTGTGGGCCTTTCGGGTTCTTGAGGTCCAGGTTATGTGGGCCTCAAGGGACCAACTCTTTATGGGCCAGGTCTGGGCCCAGGATAGATAAGATTAGGTCGAGTCATGGGTGTACATGGGCTTGGGTTAACCTAATCTCCCATAGAGTTGGTCAAGGGAGTTTTGGGTTTGGGTCACTTGACCCGGTGTTTATATATACATGTACTATGTATAGGTTGGAAAAAAGCCAAAAAGTCAAGAAAAATACAAGACTCTTTCTCCTAAGTCTCTCTCTCTCTTCTCCCTCTCTCTCCAGCAATTCTCCATGCCCCAGGAGCAAAAAACCCTAGGATTTCTTGCCGCCAGTCCATAAAAGGAAAGAGAAGAAGGGGAGGCGCTAGCCCCTTCCCCCTTGCATACTCCAAAATGATAGAAGATCTGGAGGAGGAAGAGAGGAGGAGGAGAAGAGACTCTAAAAATAAAAAATCTATAAGAAAATTGAACATGGGACGTCCAAGAGAGGGGTCCCCTTTTTATAGACTAGGAATTAAGACTTTCAAAGAAAAGATGCCATGAATCAATGCCAAAACCTATTTTTGGCATCCCCAAAAACTCCAAAAAAATTATTAAGATGTGGATAAGAAATTTAGAGTCCCACATGCTAAATAATTTCTTTAAAAAAATAAAAAAAAAAATAATATGACTCCAACAATATACCATATACGAAAAATCTCTTTCCTAGTCTGTATCTTATCTCTAATTCAGATCGTATTCGAATTAGGCAAGAGATAATATTATGACTCATTAGCTATAGCCAACCACCCTTATTAGATCCTCTCTCATGATGCCAAAAATTACAATCCAAATCCAATTAGGTGTGAAAAAATTGGCATAGATCCAGATGTGGCACAAAAGATAAGGATAGTCTTAGTCTGACTTGGACTCTTTATTTCTAAGTCAATTCTGATCCAAATCAAATTTGGATTGAAATCACTGATAGAAATGAACCTAATTCAATTAAAAATATAAATATCTCATCAAATTTTTGACCCAATTAAGAATTAACCGAGTCCAAATCCTAATCGAATCAAGATTAAATTTTTTTTGTAATCGAGTTTGATCATATCAATCTCAATCTGAGTCGAACTGAATCTAATTCAATTAGATTTGTTCTAAAGCTCTTTACTCAATCAAATTGAGTCAATTAGTAATCTAATTACTAATTAATTCTTCATAAATAGTAGAGTCTCAGTCCCAGCGGGACTCTCCCACAGAGTCCTAGTCCAAGTAGGACTCTTCACCAAAGTCACAATCCAATTAGACTCTGCAGCCATCAGATCTGACCAAATCTTCTAATGCATGTGATCTTATAGGTTTGAACCTAAGCTAGTAGCATAGGAATAACTTTCTATACCAATCGATGTAACCATCTAGCAATGATGATCCGACGATCGGATGGGTCAAAGAGTTGCAAAGCAACCTTCTAGAATCTAATGACGTATGGTTATCGTATAATTCATCCCTTTGACCCAAATGCTCAAAGTGACTTAGGATTTAACTATCAATCCTAACTAAGTCGATCACATTATATTTTAACCTTTCAAATCCATCTCATGGATTATCTTGGTCAAGGCTTTACTAAATTGAAATACACTGATGCATATCTCCTACCAATTCAGAGGGATCAATTCCATCTTGACTCATACACCGACTTGATAAGTACTTGATTGTATCTAGTATCCTTCCATCACTAAGTTTGAAACTCAGATAGTCTGATACTAAAGTACAGTGAGTTACTTTCAAATCACCGTGGTGGTCTCAAGTCGGAGGGACACTTATACCCATATCCTTCATAAGCTACTTTTGACAGCAGAGTGCTCGGCACATGATCACGTTCGATGTGAATGTACTTCTATATTCCATCTGTATGCCATAACAGTATCTCCATACTCCTTGATTAAGGAGACAACCAACTTATATGGCACACAATGATCTACACTTGTTATCGCTATCGTCTTAGTTATAGCGTATCATTTGGTCGCAAACAATTTTAAGGACTTAACGACAAATTCTCTTTTGTCGATTAATATATATAGTCCTAAGGACTTCATTACAATACAGAAGTTCAAAGATGGTTAATTTATAATAAAAATATCAAATAAATTTTATTAATAAAAATTTATATATAGTTTACAAGATGAGCACAATTGTCTAACAATTGACTTTAGGACATATTTTCCAATAACTCTCACTTGGACTAAAGCCAATCAGCATAGTATCATATATCCATCTTTGATTTGTGATCATCAAACTCTTTGATTCTGAGAGTTTTAGTAAATGGGTTGGTCAGATTCTCCCTTTCATCGATCTTCTGAAGGTCGACGTCACCTCTATCCACGATCTTCCGGATAAGGTGATAACGGTGCAGAATATGTTTGATACGCTGATGGGATCTCAGCTCCTTGTCTTGAGCAATAGCTCTAGTATTATTGTAGTATAACAAGATAGGACCATCAATGGAGGGTGCCACTCTGAGCTCACCGATGAACTTTCGCAACCATACAGCTTCCTTTGCAGCATCGAATGCCACGATATACTCTGCTTCACAAATAGAATCTGCCACAGTATTCTGTTTGAAACTTTTTCAGCACATTGCTCCATCATTTAGGATAAAAATATAATCTGACACACTCTTACTATCATCATAGTCTGACTGAAAGCTGGAGTCGATGAACCCCACAAGTTTCAAATCAGTTTCACCATACACAAGCCACTGATCCTTAGTATTTCTTAAATACTTAAGAATGATCTTTACGACCTTTCAGTGATTTTTTCCTGGATCAGACTGGTATCTACTCACTACATCTAATGAGTATGCCATGTCTGCTCTTGTACATATCATGGCATACATAATAGAACCTACTGTCGAAGCATATGAAACTCTACTCATACGCTCTCTCTCTTGAGGAGTTGTCGGACAATCTCCTATCGAAAGAGAAATTCCTTAGCCTATCGGAAGATAGCTTTTCTTGAAATTCTTCATGCTGAACCATTTCAGTATAGTATCTATGTATGTGGATTAGGAGAGCCCGAGCAGCCTCTTAGATGTATCTCTATAGATCTTCATTCCTAAAATATAGGCTGCTTCTCCCAGATCCTTCATGGAGAATTATGAAAATAGCTATACTTTATTCCCTGTAATATAGGGACACCATTTCTGATTAAGAGAATATCATTCACATACAACATAAAAAATATAATTATCGAACTATTTGCCCACTTATATATGCAGGGTTTCTCTCCATTCTCAATGAAGCCATACGTTCTGATCACCTTATCAAAATGTATGTTCCAACTCCGAGATGCTTGCTTCAATCCATAAATAGATCTCTGAAGCTTGCACACCTTGGACTTATTTGTGGATATGAACCCTTTAGGTTGTATCATATACACCTCTTTGTTCAGCTCTCTATTTAAGAAAATTATCTTCACATCCATTTGCCAGACTTCATAGTCCAGATATGCTGCTATCACAAGTATGATCCGAATGGATTTGAGCATTGTCACAGAAGAAAATATCTCATCATAGTCAATATCATAATGCTGATGATAATCCTTGGCAACCAAACAGACTTTATAGGTCTCCACCTTTCCATCTTTACCCCTCTTCCTCTTAAAGACCCACTTACACCCTATGAGCTTTACCCCTTCAGGTGGGTCAACTAATGTCCATACATCGTTGATCTTCATGGACTCTATTTTGGATCTCATAGCTTCAAGCCATTTATCAAGTCGGATCTCTGCATTGCATCCATGTAGATAATCGAATCCTCATCATTCTCATTAAGTTCGACAGGATCTCCATCCTGGGCCAAAAAATCTAAGTATTTGTTCGACTGACACGGTACTCTATCAGATTACCTTAGGGATGTTTGTTCATTGGGCTCCAAGTTTGATTTCATCAAATTCAGTTCAGATTCAATCATTAGTGTCGGTTCTTCTACCATCGAACTTCGTTAAGCTTGATTTTAGAGGCACTTATTCCTTCACTAAGAAATTTTTTTTCAAAAAATATGCCTTACTGCTAACAAACACCTTTTATTCAGCAGGCAAATAAAAGTAATATCCCCTCATTTTCTTAGGGTACCTTACAAAATTATACTTATCGGACTTAGGACTGAGCTTGTCAGTTTGTAATCGTTTAACATAAGCTGGACACCCCCAGACCCTAAAGTAAGAGAGGTTCGGCCTACGTCCTGATCATATCTCATATAGTGACTTACTAACTGACTTGCTTGAAATATTATTGAGCATAAGATAGGCTGTTTCAAGTGCATATTCTCAAAAAAAGATCGACAGAGTTGCAAACCCCATCATGGATCAAACCATGTCCAACAAGGTTCGATTCCTCCTTTCTGAGATGCCATTATGCTGTGGTGTGCCTGGAGAGGTCCATTGAGAGAGAATCCCATTCTCTTCTAGATATGTCAGAAATTTCCTGAAAAGATATTCACCTCTTCGATCAGACCGAAGAATTTTAATATTTTTTCTAGTTTGTTTCTCTACTTCATTACGGAACTGTTTGAACATTTCAAATGATTCAGACATGTGTTTCATCAATAGATGTATCCATATCTAGATAGGTCGTCTGTGAATGTGATGAAGTCGTTATACCCTCTTCTGGCACATGTGCTCATGGGTTCACATACATTAGTATTTATTAGACCCAGCACATCACTGGCTCATTCATCTTTTTTAGTAAAAGGTGACTTGATCATCTTTTCAAGCAAACAAGACTCACAGGTAGGTAACAATTCATAATCATATTTATCAAAATTTTTCTTTAGCCAACTGTTCATCCTGCTCTTGTTGATATAACCTAGCTTACAATGCCAAAGGTAGGCATCTGTGACATCATCAATTCTAGGACGTTTATTTGAAATATACATTACATTAGGCGTAGATACAATATAGATACCATTGTTCAACTGTCCACATAAAATTGTAACACCATTCAAAATGATATCACAAAATTTTTTTCTTATTAATTTTTCATAATTTGAATTGATCAAAAGGCCTACAAAATAATATTTAAAAAAAATTTAAGACAATAATGATACTCATTAAGAATAATATACTGAGACTCGAATACAAGCTTGATGATTCCTAAAGCTAGAACTGAAACTGATCTTTCATCTCCTACATTCAGGAATCTCTCACCTTCTCTAAATCTCCTAGTGATCTGAAGATCCTGCAATGAATTACAAATATGAATAGGGCTTCCAGTATCCAATATCCAGGTCATTGTATTTATAAGAGAGAAGTTACAAGGTGTTATCACATAAGTACCTTATCCAGCAACTGATTGCTTCTTCTTCTTTGGTCTGTTCGGATCAAGGGAAGCGATATACTGAGGATAATTTCTCTTTTAGTGATCCTACTTCTTGCAAAAGAAGCACTCTGCCTGACTTTGATCAGCCTTGAACTTGGGTTTCTGAGACTGACTCCCAGCACCAGGCACCTTCTTATTCTTCTTCTTTTTTTTTTTCTTAAAGGGATGATGACTATCCAAAGAAGATCCTCCCACTAGATTCACTATCTCCTTGTGAAGCCGGTGATCTTTCTCAAAATCTGTAGCAACCCCAACAGACATGGTAGTTGACTACGGGCTTTGTCATTCTGAAATGACTGAGGAACGACAAGTAGGACTTGGAAAGAGAGTTCAGGATCGCATCTTTCCCCAGCTGTTCATGCAAAGAGAAGTCGAGTTTGCTCAATTTTTTAATCTGCTCGATCATGTACAATACATGATCGGTAATAGATGCACCCTCCCTCATCCAGGTAATAAAAATTGTGTAACTAGTCTTGTACCACTCAACATCGTTAGGAGTACCAAAGAAATCTCTCAACACTTGAAGCATTTCTTCTGGTTGAGCTTCTTCAAACTTTTGGCTGAACTCGTCATTCATGGAGGCCTGCATGATGCAACGAACTATAGTGTGATTATTGAGCCACTTCAAATAAATATCTCTGACCACTCCTCGGGTATTAGGAGCAGGCTCCTCAGGTGTCAGATCCGTTATCACATAAAGGATCTGCTCGTGCTCAGGATAATCTTTAATTTTTGATACCAATTATTAAAATTCAGTCTGATAAGCTTCTCACTGTCCAACAGTGATCGAAGTGACAAGTTTAAGGTTATATTGCACACACAAAGAAAGAACCAAGCCTAATTAGTATATAATTTATTAATCCTAAAGACTTAAACTTTAGTCTAAAGATCCTCCCACTATTTTATACGAATTGGTAGCCTCTACCTCCAATTTGAAGAATTCCTTAATTCCTTAGCGGGTACTAAAATCCACACAGACTACATATAGGCCCGAGGATGGCTCGGTCAATCCATATGCACTTATGGATAGGTTCTCAGCCAATTATTTCTTCAAACAACTTTTAGTATTTAATTTAGTCCCAGATTTTATTTCAGTAGGTGAGGGCCTCCACTGAAAGTTTCATTAGGTCAAACCATTAACATGAACCTACTTAGTGATTCTACCTAATGAGTGTTCAGACCCGAGGATGGCTCAGTCAACCCAACCATCTTCAGATAGTTCATCAAAGTCATCATATGATGAATGATAATTCCATCATTCAAAGAGAACATCAGACAGATGGTGCTTGCAATGTCAATCAGAAATAATAGATCCATTATCACTCACTTAATGGAGGCTATGATCTAGTTATCACCATAACCAGCTATTTTAAGGATCTAATAATTTAGAGAATTTAATTGATTTAGAGAAGAGAGAAGAGAAAAAAGATCAATTAGTAGATCACAATCCTCCACTGACTTCATCAAGTCACTGAATCGGTTAGGTCATGCTGATTGAACTGACACCTAGATCAGTCACACTGATCAACCTTAATGGCATGGGCTAACTCGAATCACATAGCGATCTAATCAAAATCTAGTTCACCAAATTGGTCAGGTAAGTGAGATCGGTGGGAGGGTCTGCTAAGCTTGCCTTAGACACCATCGAAATGGCCAGATAAGCCGCTCTCAATTAAAAATCATCGATCGAAATGTCAAACTTATCTTAGATACCAATTGGTTAACTAGTTTGATTTGACCAACCTAATGATTCGGATTCAACTATTGAGTCACAATCAAGGTCCATTTGGTGTAATCAAAGATATAGACTTGACCATCTCAACTATTATACTAGAGAAATCCTGATAATCTAATTCAACATTTAGTTAGACTTAATCAATTTCTCTACAGGTCAATTAATTTTTTGATTCTAACCTTAGTTCTAACCCAATTAAAGAGAAAGACCTGATTTGAGCTAACCCATACCCCTTATTTTATGCAATGTCATTAGATCTAAATCATAATTCTAGATCCAATCAGCTTAATACTTAATTCTCAATTAAGTTTTACATCAACATGATTAAGGTTTTGAAAATAATTTTTTATATAAATTTTTTATATCAAATCATAAAATCTTTTAGATCAAATAAATTTTTTATGATTTTAGATCAAAATAATTTTGACTAAACAAGATTAGATGTAACTAACTATCTTAGCAACTTGTATCACATACAACAGCACCTAGGATTTCAAAATCTAAAATTTTGCAAGAAAATAAATTTTCTCTTTTCACTTTCTTCTTCATGGGACCTCACAGTGGCACCCCTACATGCCATGAAGAGCACCCCATTGAATGGGAGGAGAGGATCATAAAACCCAACTTGCTCCTATGAGCGGATGGCCTGGTGATTACCCAATCCAAGTTCTTTGCTACTGAAAACATCTAATCTAAATAAACAATAATTAGATCTAAAATAAACTAATTTAGATCTAATTTAAATCATAAATAATCATATCTAATAATAAAAAATTAGATATAAAGTTATATTAATTCATACCAAAACAACCTAGCTCTGATACCAATTGAAGAAAATTTGCGGTAGTGCAGTATATGCAATTAAAATTTTATACAGTAAAAATAATAAATTAAATAATTTAATCTTAATCATATGTATAAGATCTAATCTTAGACTACTACATCAGAATCTTTGATATAAAAATATATACTTTAGATCTAAAAATAAAAATCACATCGATCTCATCGATACTGAAATTCTAGATCTAACTATTGATCTACCATAGGAATCAAAATAAGTTAGAGATCGTTACCAAATAAATTTTGATCTTACTCTTCTCTGATTCAATGATTGAGAGGGTATTCCTCAGATCACTCATAACCACATGAAGTCATTTGGCCTCATATAAGAAAATCCATGCAAAGACTGGCGCAGATGATCAGGGGCTCAGAGATGCTAGTCTGCGAACAACTTCGATAGCTGACCTCTTTCTTCTTCTACAAGCACCTTGGACACTCTAAAGTGATAGAAGATCTAGAGGAGGAAGAGAGGAGGAGGAAGAGGCTTTAAAAATAAAATCTACAAGAGAATTGATTCATGGGACATCCAAGAGAGGGGTCCCCTTTTTATAGACTAGGAATTAGGACTTTCCAAGAAAGGATGCCATGAATCAATGCCAAAACCCCTTTTTGGCATCCCAAAAATTTAAAAAAATTATTAAGATGGAGAAAAAAATTAAGTCTCACATACAAAATTTCTTAAAAAAAATAAAAAAATAATATGACTCCAATAATATACCATATACAAAAAATCTTTTCTAGTCTGCATCTTATCTCTAATTCAGAT
>NC_026000.2:40814501-40845854 GCF_000442705.2 Elaeis guineensis | reverse complement strand
CCTGTTTATGAATTGTGCTGACCCGTTTGTGAAATGAGTCAACACATTTGGTGAACAGAAAATAAAATCTTTCAAAATTTGAAAATTATTTTCGAAATGCCAAACCCTGACCCATCAGCCCAAGTACTTAATTAAAAGAATTAAGTGTTGTCTAGTAGGTCTAGAATTGTGAATTAAGACCTAAGACAATTGCATAAACTTGTGGGTCAATGGGTTAGATGAATTAGGTCCATAATTGGGTTAGACCTAAGGTTAGTTAAAAAATGGACTAAATGGAGTAATTGGTCAAATCTAATCAAAAGTTGAATTAGATTAGGTCAAGGATACTCTAGACTCAACTTCAATAGTTGTAGTTGAATGGGTCCATGTCTTTAACTAGACCAAGATGGACTTAATTCATGGCTACGCGGTGGAGCCCTATTTACTAAGTTGATCAAAATTAAAACTAATGAACCGGTTGGTGTCTAAGGTAAGTTCGGCAGTTTTGACCAGTGGTTCTTAAGCGGGAGCTACTCGCATTGATTCGATCATTGACGAGTTAATGGCAAATCCCCACCACTGATCTCACTTACCTGGCCAATCTGGTAAGTTAGATTTTGATTAGATCACTTGGTGATTAGAGCTCACCCATGTCATTAGGTAAATCAGTGTGACTGATTTAGGTGCTCCTAATGCCAGCTTTAATTAAATCTTTTTTAATCTGACTTGGTGAAGTCAGTGGGAGGATTGAAATTGGCTGGATGATTTCTTCTCTACTATTCTTTAATAAAATCCTCAAAATTATTAGGTCCCTAAAATGATTAAGTTATAATGATAACTAAGTCATAGCCTCCCATTAAGTGAGTGATAATGAGTCCATTAGTTCAATGATCATTGGAGGCCCAAAGGCCTGGTGCTCATTGGCTAATGGAATTATTATTCATAATATGATAATTTGATTGAGTCTTTCTGATGGTGGTTAGGTTGGCCGGCCAAAGTCGGGCCTGATCATTTATTGGTCCGATTCACTAAATTAAGTCATGTTAATGGTTGGACCTAACCAGATCTTTTCAGTGGAGGCCAAAGCCTACTGATTAGGTTCTGGGGCAAAATCAATTACTAGAAGTTGTTTAGAGAAACAACTGGTTAAGAACCTACCCATAGATGCACATGGGTTGACCAACCAAAGTTGGGCTCGTGTGTAGTCTGTGTGGATTCTAGTACCCATTAAGGAATTAAAGTAATTCTCGAATTGGAGGATGAGGCTACCAGTTCGTAAAAATATTGGAAAAAACTTTAGACTAAAGTCCAAGTCTTTAGTATTAATTTATGTACTAATAGAGGTCTCGTTTTCTTTAAGCAGCTATGGCCACTACCCTGTCGCTCCGGTCATTATTAGATAATGACAAGCTCATGGGACCCAATTTCGATAGCTGGTATCGAAAATTGAAAATCGTCCTTGAGCATGAGCGGATCCTTTATGTAGTAACGGATCCAGCACCTGAGGAGCCAGCTCCGAACGCTAGTAAGGTGATCCGAGACACTTACTTGAAGTGGCTCAATGACCGCACCACCGTTCGATGTATTATGCTGGCAGCAATAAATGACGAGTTCAGCTGAAGGTTTGAGAGCGCCCAGCCACAGGAGATGCTTCAAATGTTGAACGACTCCTTTGGCACACCTGACGACGTTGAAAGGCACAAAACTAGTTGTGCCATTTTCAATGCTCGGATGAGGGATGGGGCCTCAGTCACTGATCATGTACTGTACATGATCGAGATGATTGAGCGCCTAAGCAAATTGGGCTTTCCTCTGCACGAGCAGCTCGGTAAGGATGCGATCCTTAATTCCTTGCCCAAGTCCTTCCTCCTATTCCTTACTCATTTTCGAATGACAAAGCCTGCAGTAAACTACCACGGATTGTTGGGGTTGCTGCAGAACTTTGAGAAGGATCACCAACTCCATAAGGAGTCGGTGAATGTAGTGGGAGGATCTTCTTCTCGTCGTCAACCCTTTGGGAAGGGGAAGAAGAACAAGAAGAAGAAAAATAAGAAGGTGCAATCTCATGCTGGGACAGTAGCACAGGGTCAGACCAAGAAGCGCAAGCACGACCAGAGCCAGGCGGAGTGCTTCTTTTGCAAGAAGCAGGGGCATTGGAAGAGGAACTGTCCTCAATACATTGCCTCCCTGGACCCGAATAGGCCAAAGAAGAAGCAAGTAATTATATGATAACTCCTTGCAACTTTTCGATTTGTGATACTACTACTTGGGTATTGAAATCGAAAGCCCTTATCATATTTGTAATTCGATGTAGGGTCTGCAGGTCAGTAGGAGATTTGATGAAGGTGAGAGGTTCCTGAACGTTGGAGATGGAAGCAAAGTTTCAGTTCTAGCTTTAGGAATCATGAGTCTTGTAATCAATTCTGATAATGTAATTCTGAGTGAATGTCACTATTGTCCAAGTTTTTTATTAAATATTATTTCTGTAGGCCTTTTGGCCATGTACGGTTATGATTTTTTTAATAAAAAGAAATATTTGCAATATCATTTTGAATGGTGTTACAATATTTGTTGGACAATTAAATAATAGAATTTACTTACTATCACAGCCTGTTAATGTGGTTCAAAACTTCGGTAAACACTCTAGAATAGATAATGTGTCAGAAGTCTACCTTTGGCACTGTAGGCTAGGTCATATCAATAAGAACAGGATAAACAGGTTGGCTCAAGAAGAAATTCTTGAAGTTAGTGATTGTGAATCACTTCCAACCTGTGAGTCCTGTCTTCTTGGGAAGATGACCAAGTCACCTTTTACTGGAAAAGGTGAGCGAGCCAGTGAACTCTTAGGTCTGGTACATTCTGATGTATGTGGACCCATGAGCTCAAGTGCAAGAGGTGGATTTTTCTACTTCATAACCTTCACAGATGACCTATCTAGGTATGGGTATGTCTATTTAATGAAGCATAAGTCGGAATCATTTGAAATGTTCAAACTATTCCGAAATGAGGTAGAAAAATAAACTGGGAAGTGTATTAAAACTCTTCGATCTGATCGAGGAGGTGAATACCTTTCCAATGAGTTTCTGACGTATCTAGGGGAGAATGGGATTCTCTCTCAATGGACTCCTCCTGGAACACCACAGCATAATGGTGTGTCTGAAAGGAGGAATCGGACCCTTTAGACATGGTTTGATCCATGATGGGGTTTGCTAGTCTGCCGATCTCCCTCTGGGGATATGCGCTCGAATCGGCTTGTTACCTTCTAAATAGAGTTCCGAGTAAGTTTGTAGCCAAAACGCCATATGAGATATGGATAGGACGTAAGCCAGTACTCTCGCACCTTAGGGTTTGGGGGTGTCCGACTTATGTTAAATATTTAATTACAGACAAGCTTGGACCTAGGTCTGACAAGTGTAATTTTATAGGGTACCCAAAAGAGACCAAAGGGTATTATTTCTACCTTGCTGATGAGCAAAAGGTGTTTGTCAGCCTTAAGGCAATTTTTTTAGAAAAGGAGTTCCTTAGTGAAAAATTATTGCCTCTAAGGTCGAACTTGATGAAGTTCGACAGGTGAAAAAATCGACACATGTTACTGAACCTGAACCGGATTTGATTAGATCAGATCCGGAGCCCATTGATTATGCACCCTTAAGGCGGTCTGATAGAGTACCACATCAATCGGACAGATACTATGGTTTCTTGGTCCAGGATGGTGATCTTGTCGAACTTGATGAAAACGATGAGGATCCGATCACCTACATGGATGCAATGCAGAGACTTGACTCTGAGAAATGGCTAGAGGCCATGAAATCCGAAATGGAGTCCATGAAGGTCAACGATGTGTGGACATTGGTTGACCCACCCGAAGGAGTAAAACCCATAGGGTGTAAGTGGGTCTTCAAAAGGAAGAGGGGCGCAGACGGAAAGGTGGAGACCTATAAAGCCCGTCTGGTTACCAAGGGATATCGTCAACGTTATGGTATAGACTATGACGAGATGTTTTCTCCTGTGGCAATGCTCAAATCCATTTGGATTATGCTTGCGATAGCTACCCATCTGGACTATGAAATCTAGCAGATGGATGTGAAGACAGCTTTCCTAAACGGAGAGCTGGACGAAGAGGTGTATATGATACAACCTGAAGGGTTCACATCCACAGATGAGTCTAAGGTGTGCAAGCTACAGAGGTCCATTTATGGACTTAAGCAGGCATCTCGGAGTTGGAACATACGTTTTGATAGGACGATCAAAATGTATGGCTTCGTTAAGAACGGAGAAGAGCCCTGCATTTATAAGTGGGCTAATGGTTTAGTAGTAGTATTTCTTGTATTGTATGTGGATGATATTTTCTTAATCGGGAATGATGTCCCTGCATTACAGGGAATAAAGATTTGGCTATCGTCACAGTTCTCCATGAAGGATCTGGGAGAAGCTTCCTACATCCTAGGGATGAGGATCTATAGGGATAGATCCAAAAAATTGCTTGGCTTATCCCAGTCCACGTACATTGATACTATGCTGAAAAGATTCAGCATGGAAAATTCCAAGAAAGGCTATCTACCGATAGGCCATGGAAATTCTCTCTCGAAGAGGGATTGTCCGACAACACCTCAAGAGAGAGAGCATATGGGTAGGATTCCATATGCTTCGACGGTGGGATCTATCATGTATGTCATGACATGTACACGACCAGATGTGGCATACTCACTAGGGGTAGTGAGTAGATACCAATCTGATCCAGGAGAGAATCACTGGAAGGTTGTTAAAATCATCCTGAAGTATTTAAGAAATACTAAGGACCAGTGGCTTATATATGGTGAATCAGACTTGAGACTTATAGGGTTTACAGACTCTAGTTTTCAGTCTGATCGTGATGATAGCAAGAGTGTGTCAGGATTTATTTTTACCCTTAATGGTGGGGCTGTCTGCTGGAAGATTTCCAAGCAGCACACTGTGGCTGATTCAGTATGCGAGGCAGAGTATATTGCTGCATCAGATGCTGCCAAAGAAGCGGTGTGGCTGAGAAAATTCATCACCGAGCTCGGAGTAGCACTCTCCCTTGTTGGTCCAGTTCTGCTCTACTGCGATAGCTCTGGAGCTATTACTCAGGCGAAGGAACCAAAGGCACACCAGCGGACGAAGCATATTCTATGCAGCTACCATCTCATCTGGGAGATCGTGGATCGAGATGACGTCGACCTTCAGAAGATCGACGGGAAGGAGAATCTGGCGACCCATTCACTAAAGCCATTGCGGTGAAGGAGTTCAACGACTACAAGTCGAAGATGGGTATTAGATACTGCACCGATAGGCTTTAGGCCAAGTGGGAGATTGTTGGGAATAGTATCCCAAAGCCAATCATCAGCCTGTTGATGGTTGTGCTCCTTTTGTATTAGTACATGAATTATAAATAAATAAAAGTTATTTTGGTATTTTTTCATCACAAATATTTCATCTTCTAATGAACTCCTGTGTTGTGACGAAGTCCTTAGGACTATTTAGACTCGACAAAGGAGGATTTGTCGCTTAGTCCTTAAACATGTTCGCGACCAAATGATACGTTGTTACCAAGGATGACAACATTTATCGAGCATAGGTCGTTGTGTGCCATATGGGTTGGTTGTCCTCATAACCAAAGAGTGTGGAGACACTGGTATGGCATACAGGTGAGATGTAATGGTACATCTGCACTGAACGCGACCAACTCCGGAGCTATTTCTGCTGTCAAGATTTGCTCCGATGGGATATGGGTATAAATGTCCCTCCGACCTGAGACCGCCACGGTGACTTGCAAGCAACTCACTGCACTTGGGCACTGGACTACCTGAATTTCTAATTCAATGACGGAAGACTGCTGGGTGTAGTCAAGTACTTGACTTGTCGGTGCATGTGTCAAGATGGGATTGACCACTCCAGTTTAGGAGCTGTATACAGTCGTATTTCAATTTAGCAAAACCTTGGCCAGGGTAGTCCTAGTGAGGAGTCACAGGACTAATTGAGTTGAGCACGATTCGGATGATATCATCAGGGTTGACAGTTTAACCCTGAGTTGTCCTAAACACAGGGGTCAAAAGGGATTAATTATACGGTAACCATATTCACGTAGGTTCTGAATGTTGTGATTGTGATTATTCGACCTATTCGGTCATCGGGTACCATTGCTAGATGGTCATATCGATTAGTACAGGAATTGGTTCCTGTGCTACCGGCTTAGGTTTGAACCTGCGGGGTCACACACATTAGTGGTTCCTTTCTGATCAGATGGCTGATTATGAGTCTTATGTGTCTGAGACTCTATGATTGAGAATTAAGATTCTCTAATCATGAGTTCCACACATTTTGGGTACCGGAGTCAAAATTTTGAATTTTAAATTTTGAATTTGAAATTTGAACTCTTTGATCAGGGTTTCATATCGATGGTCTCTGATGCCTGATTGCCCATCGAATTTGGACTCAATATTTATGAGAGGTTTAATTAGTGATTTGATCACTAATTAACTCAATTTAATTGAGTAATTATTTTTGGATCAAGTCCAATTGAATTGGATTCAGTTTGGATTGACCCGATTAGGTTAAATGTTGACCTAATCGCTAAGGTGGTTTAGTCCCTGATTTGATCAGAGGTTAGGTTTAGTTAATTTTTGATTTGATTAAGATTTTATTGAGCCTAATTAAGCTTAATTAAGTTAGATTTAATTTATTCTAATTGTGCTTAACCTATTTAGATTAGGTTGGCTCAATTAGGTTCAAACCACCTTGATTTTTCTCCCTGCACCACCTCACTTCTTCTATGCATATTTAAATTCACGAGAAGCAACTTCTCATGAATTTTCTCCACACAGAAGCCATCCCATGCCCACCCTTGTGCGCCAAATATCTAGATAAAAATAAGTTGGTTGGCCATTCAAATTCAAAAGAAAGTTTGAATTTAAATGAGCAACCAACTAATCCATGCACCATGGTCTTATCTTGTGCGCCCCATATTTTACACGAGAAAATATTTCTCGTGTAAACTCTCCATGCACAAATCAACTCACGCCCCTTCTCTTCTCACACATAAGTGGATAGGGATGAGTTGGTTTTGCATTTGAATTCAAATTTGATTTGAATTCAAATGTGCAACCACTTATCTTTATCCTCTCACGCGGATAAGACACGTTTGGTGTTGTTTTAAAAAGAGGAGAAAGGTGGGACGTGCATAGAAATTTTAAGAGAGAAACTTTGGGGTGTGAGGAAAGTTTGTGCGCAAGGTAAAGGTCCAAAACCTTCCGAGAGAAAAAGAAAGAAAAGAAAGAAAATTGAGCGCAGGATTTCTAGTGTGTACCCTAGGGTTTCTACCTAGGGTTTGGGAAGTGAGATTGGTGTGCCACGAGTGTCGTGAGTCCACCAAATTTCAGGGAGAGATCCATCAGCCTCTCAAGCAATCGTGCAAATGATCCAGAGTATCCGAGGAGTTGGCACATATTGATCGAAGGAGTTTGATCAACATCTGCCATCAAAAGGATGAAATCACGAACTAGCATTCGTGAGGAGCTGATCAGACGAGAGCTTTGTGTGGATGATCTGTAGAGGTCAGACATTTGTGTGGCTGTGACGTGACGATCAGAGCCCTCCGACGGTGATCAGATTGCGGTGATCGACTACCCGCAAAAGGTGATGTGTTCTGAACACAGTACTGTAAAAGGTTTACTGATTCAAATTTGAATTTTAAATTTAAATGCATACTATTGTATCATATTTAGATCCTAGTGTAGGGTTAATTAGTATTAATTAATGAGATTAATTAATAATTCCACTGTAAAATAGTAATTTTGAAAAAAATTTTAAAATTACCATTTTGCCCCTGCACAAAATTTTCGCTACAGAGAAGTCTTGTGTGTGAGAAGGAAGTCCATATCCTTTCAAGAGAAAAAGAAAGAAAAGAAACAAAAGTGGGTGCAAGGTTTCCGGTGAATTTTCTAGAGTTTTAACCTGGGGTTCGGGAAGTGAGAAAGTGAGCTACGAGTGTCGTGAGCCCACAAAATCTCAGAGAGATCTTCAACATCCTCTCAAGCACGTCTGTTGATGATCCAAAGTATTCGAAGAATCGACAGACGTCGATCGAAGGAGTTCGATCAGCATCGATCGTCAAAAAGGCTCTACAATGAGCTAGCACTCGTGAAAAGTCAATCAGATCGGAAGCTTCGTGTGGACGATCCACAAAGGTTAGATACACTGTGTGGCTGCATTGCGATGATTAGACTCTTTCAACGGTGATCAGATTGCGGTGATCTACTATCCGCATAAAGGTATTGTGTTCTGAACATGTTACAGTAAAGTATTTACTGTTCGAATTTGAATTTCAAATTTAAATGAATGCATGCTATATATCATATTTAGATCCTAGTGTCGAGTAAATTCATGTTAATTAATTAGATTAATTAATAATTTTTACTGTAAAATCATGATTTTAAAAAAATTTTAAAATTATCATTTTATCCCTGCATTGAATTCTCCACAAATGGTATCAGAGCGGATTCTTAGATATGATATATATATTTACATACGTAGATTAAGTTGTAATCTAAAAGTTTAAATTTAAAATTTAAAATTTAAAATTTAAATTTTGAAAGTTGTTCGAAATTCAAAATTTAAAAAAAAATTGAAATTTGAAATTTGAAATTCAAAATTCAAAATTCAAAAATTTGAAATTCAAAATTTAAAATTTGAAATTTGGGTGAAATTTTAAATTTAAAATTCAAAATTTAAAATTCAAAAATTTGAAATTTAAAATTCAAAAATTTGAATTTGAAATTTGAAATTTGTTTCAAATTTGAAATTCAAAATTTAAAATTTAAATTTTAAAATTGGTATATTTAGATATACTTGATCCAAGTAGCAAGTAATCGAATTGGGTTGGTTGCCATGGCCGTCCGATCATAGGAGAAAAGTAAGGTTTAAAGGCCCTCTCCTCCCATTCGATGGGTCTCCTATGGCGGTAGGGGTACCACTGTAATTATATCCCATACAGATGAAGCAGCGAAAGGAATTAATTGTAAATGTTCAATTATGAAATTTATCATAAATGTGTTAGATTAGATCTAAAAGAATATTCATGATTTATTTTGATTGAGTTATTTTCTGTTATGTAATTAGCAATAGGATTGCTATTTATGAAATATACTGATCTATTTGTGAAATGAGTCAACATATTTGGTGAACAGAAAATAAAATCTTTCAAATTTAAAAATTATTTTCTAAATGCCAAACCCTGACCCATCAGCCCAAATACTTAATTAAAAGAATTAAATGTTGTCTAGTAGGTCTAGAATTGTGAATTAAGACCTAAGACAATTGCATAAACTTGTGGGTCAATGGGTTAGATGGATTAGGTCCATAATTGGGTTAGACCTAAGGTTAGCTTAAAGAAATAGACTAAATTAGAGTAATTGATCAAATCTAATCAAAAATTGAATTAGATTAGGTCAAGGATACTCTAGACTCAACTCCAATAGTTATAGTTGATTGGGTCCATGTCTTTAACTAGACCAAGATGGACTTAATTCATGGCTATGCAGTGGAACCCTATTTAATAAGTTGATCAAATTAAAACTAATGAACCGGTTGGTGTCTAAGGTAAGTTTGGCATTTTGACCAGTGATTTTTAAGTGGGAGCTACTCGCAGTGATTCGATCTCTGACGAGTTAATGGCTTATCCCCACCACTGATCTCACTTACCTGTCCAACCTGGTGAATTAGGTTTTGATTAGATCACATGGTGATTAGGGCTCACCCATGTCATTAGGTAAATCAGTTTGACTGATTTAGGTGCTCCTAATGCCAGCTTTAATTAAATCTTTTTTTTAATCTGACTTGGTGAAGTCAGTGGGAGGATTGAAATTGGTTGGATATTTTCTTCTCATCTATCCTTTAATAAAATCTTCAAAAATTATTAGGTCCCTAAAAATGATTAAGTTATATTGATAACTAAGTCATAGTCTCCCATCAAGTGAGTGATAATAAGTCCATTAGTTTAATAATCATTGGAGGCCCAAAGGCCTGGTGCTTATTGACTAATGGAATTATCATTCATAATATGATAATTTGGTTTGAGTCTTTCTGATGGTGGTCAGATTGGCCGGCCAAAGTCGGGTCTGATCATTTATTGATCCGATTCACCAAATCAAATCATGTTAATGGTTAGACCTAACCAGATCTTTTCAGTGGAGGCCAAAGCCTACTGATTAGGTTCTGGGGTAAAATTAATTACTAGAAGTTGTTTAGAGAAACAACTGGTTATGAACCTACCCATAGATGCACATGGGTTGACCAACCAAAGTTGGGCTCGTGTGTAGTCTGTGTGGATTCTAGTACCCACTAAGGAATTAAAGTAATTTCTCGAATTGGAGGTTGAGGCTACCAGCTCGTAAAAATACTGGGAGAAACTTTAGACTAAAGTCCAAGTCTTTAGTATTTATAATTTATGTACTAATCGAGGTCTGGTTTTTCTTTATGCAGCTATGGCCACTACCCTATCCCTCCGGTCATTATTAGATAATGACAAGCTCATGGGACCTAATTTCGATAGCTGGTATCGAAAATTAAAAATCGTCCTTAAGCATGAGCAGATCTTTTATGTAGTAACGGATCCAGCACCTGAGGAGCCAGCCCTGAACGTTAGGGGGGCGGTCCGAGACACTTATCAGAAGTGGCTCAACGATTGCACCATCATTCGGTGCATTATGCTGGCGGTAATGAATGATGAGTTCAGCCGCAGGTTCGAGAATGCCCAACCACAGGAGATGCTTCAAATATTGAACGACTCTTTTGGCACGCCTGACGATGTTGAAAGGCACAAAACTAGTTATGCCATTTTTAATGCTCGGATGAGGGATGGAGCCTCAGTCACTGATCATGTACTGTACATGATCGAAATGATTGAGCGCCTAAGTAAACTGGGCTTTCCTCTGCACGAGCAGCTCGATAAGGATGCAATCCTTAATTCTCTACCCAAGTCCTTCCTCCCCTTTCTTACTCATTTTGGATGACAAAGCCTGCAGTGAACTACCACAGTTTGTTGGGGTTGCTGCAGAACTTTGAGAAAGATCACCAGCTCCATAAGGAGTCGGTGAATATTGTGGGAGGGTCTTCTTCTGATCGTCGACCCTTTGAGAAAGAGAAGAAAAAGAACAAGAAGAAGAAGAATAAGAAGGTGCAGCTGCATACTGGGACGTCTGCACAGGATCAGACCAAAAAGTGCAAGCCCGATTAGAGCCAGGCGGAGTGCTTCTTTTGCAAGAAGCAGGGGCACTGGAAGAGGAACTATCCTCTATACATTGCTTCCCTGGACCCGAACAGGCCAAAGAAGAAGCAAGGTACTTATATGATAACATCTTGCAACTTTTCTATTTGTGATACTACTGCCTGGGTATTGGATACCGGAAGTCCTTATCATATTTGCAATTCGATGAAGGGTCTGCAGGTTAGTAGGAGATTTGATGAAGGCGAGAGGTTCCTGAACGTTGGAGATGGAAGCAAAGTTTCAGTTCTTGCATTAGGAATCATGAACCTTGTAATCAATTCTCACAATATAATTCTGAGTGAATGTCACTATTATCCAAGCTTTTTATTAAATATTATTTCTGTAGGCCTTTTGGCCATGAACGGGTTATCAATTTTTAATAAAAGGAAACGTTTGCAATATCATTTTGAATGGTGTTACAATGTTTATTGGACAACTTTATAATGAAATTTACTTTCTATCACAACCTGTTAATGTGGTTCAAATCTTCGGTAAACGTCCTAGAATAGATAATGTGTCAGAAGTCTACCTTTGGCACTGTAGGCTAGGTCATATCAATAAGAACAGGATAAACAGGTTGGCTCAAGAAGGAATTCTTGAAGTAAGTGATTGTGAATCACTTCCAACCTATGAGTCCTGTCTTCTTGGTAAAATGACCAAATCACCTTTTACTGAAAAAGGTAAGCGAGCTAGTGAACTCTTGGGTTTGGTACATTCTGATGTATGCGGACCCATGAGCTCAAGTGCAAGAGGTGGATATTTCTACTTCATTACCTTCACAGACGACCTATCGAGGTATGGGTATGTCTATTTAATGAAGCATAAATTAGAGTCGTTTGAAATGTTCAAACTATTCCGAAATGAGGTAGAAAAATAAACTGGAAAGTGTATTAAAACTCTTCGATCTAATCGAGGAGGTGAATACCTTTTCAATGATTTTCTGACATATCTTGGGGAGAATGGGATTCTCTCTCAGTGGACTCCTCCTGGAACACCACAACATAATGGTGTATCTGAAAGGAGGAATCGGACCTTGTTGGACATGGTTCGATCCATGATGGGGTTTGTTGGTCTGTCGATCTCCCTCTGGGGATATATGCTCGAATCAGATTGTTACCTTCTAAATAGAGTTCCGAGTAAGTCTGTAACCAAAACGTCATATGAGATATGGATAGGACGTAAGCCAGTACTCTCGTACCTTAAGATTTGGGGGTGTCCGACTTATGTTAAATGTTTAATTACGGACAAGCTTGGACCTAGGTCTGACAAGTATAATTTTATAGGGTACCCAAAAGAGACCAAAGGGTATTACTTCTACCTAGCTGATGAGCAAAAAGTGTTTGTCAGCCTTAAGGCAATCTTTTTGAAAAAGGAGTTCCTTGGTGAAGGGACTGTTGCCTCTAAGGTCGAACTTGACGAAGTTCGGCAGATGAAAAAATCGACACAAGTTGCTGAACCTGAACCGGATTTAGTTAGATCAGATCCGGAGCCCATTGTTCAAGCATCCTTATGGCGATCTGGTAGAGTACCATGTCAACCGGACAGATACTATGATTTCTTGGTCCGGGACAGTGATCCTATCGAACTTGATGAAAATGATGAGGATCCGATCACCTACATGGATGCAATGCAGAGACCCGACTCTGAGAAATGACTGGAGGCCATGAAATCCGAAATGGAGTCCATGAAGGTCAACAATGTGTGGATATTGGTTGACCCACCCGAAGGAGTAAAACCCATAGGGTGTAAGTGGGTCTTCAAGAGGAAGAGAGGCGCAGACGGAAAGGTGGAAACCTATAAAGTCCGTCTGGTTGCCAAGGGATATCGTCAACGTTATGGTATAGACTATGACGAGAGATTTTCTCCTATGGCAATGCTCAAATCCATTCGGATTATGCTTGCGATAGCTGCCTATCTAGATTATGAAATCTGGCAGATGGATGTGAAGACAGTTTTTCTAAACGGAGAGCTGGATGAAGAGGTGTATATGATACAACCTGAAGGATTCACATCCATAGATGAGTCTAAGGTGTGCAGGCTACAGAGGTCCATTTATGGATTTAAGCAGGCATCACGGAGTTGGAACATACGTTTTGATAAGATGATCAAGATGTATGACTTCGTTAAGAACGGAGAAGAGCCATGCATTTATAAGTGGGCTAATGGTCCAGTAGTAGTATTTCTTGTATTGTATGTGGATGACATTCTCTTAATTGGGAATGATGTCCCTGCATTACAGAGAATAAAGATTTGGCTGTCATCACAGTTCTCCATGAAGGATCTGGGAGAAGCTTCCTACATCCTAGAAATGAGGATCTATAGGGATAGATCTAAAAAGTTGCTTGGTTTATCTCAGTCCACGTACATTGATACTATGCTGAAGAGGTTCAGTATGGAGAATTTCAAGAAAGGCTATCTTCCGATAGGCTATGGAATTTCTCTCTCGAAGAGGGATTGTCCGACAACACCTCAAGAGAGAGAGCATATGGGTAGGATTTCATATGCTTCGACAGTGGGATCTATCATGTGCGCCATGACATGTACACGATCAGATGTGGCATACTCACTAGGGGTAGTGAGTAGATACCAATCTGATCCAAGGGAGAATCACTGGAAGGTTGTTAAAACCATCCTGAAGTATTTAAGAAATACTAAGGACCAGTGGCTTGTTTATGGTGAATCAGACTTGAGACTTATAGGGTTTACAGACTCTAATTTTCAGTCTGATCATGATGACAGCAAAAGTGTGTCGGGATTTATTTTTACCCTTAATGGTGGGGCTATCTTCTGGAAAAGTTTCAAGCAGCACACAGTGGCTGATTCAGTTTGCGAGGCGGAGTATGTCGCTGCATCAGATGCTGCCAAAGAAGCGGTGTGGCTGAGAAAATTCATCACCGAGCTCGGAGTAGCACCCTCCCTTGTTGGTCCAGTTCTGCTCTACTGTGACAGCTCTGGAGCCATTGCTCAGGCGAAGGAACCAAAGGCACACCAGCGGATGAAACATATTCTGCACCGCTACCATCTCATGCAAAAAATTGTGGATCGAGGTGACGTCGATCTTTCGAAGATCGACGGGAAGGAGAACCTGGCTGACCCATTCACTAAAGCCATTGCGATGAAGGAGTTCGACAACTACAAGTCGAAGATGGGTATTAGATACTACACCGATTGGCTTTAGGCCAAGTGGGAGATTGTTGGGAATAGTGTCTCAAAGTCAATCGTCAGTCTGTTGACGGTTGTGCTCATTTTTGTATTTGTATATGAATTATGAATTAATAAAAATTATTTTAACATTTTTCATCACAAAATATTTCATCTTCTAATGAACTCCTATGTTGTGGTGAAGTCCTTAGGACTATTTAGACTCGACAAAGGAGGATTTATCGTTTAGTCCTTAAATCTGTTCGTGATCAAATGATACGTTGTTACCAAGGATGACAACGTTTATCAAGCATAGGTCATTTTTGCTATATAGGTTGGTTGTTCTCTTAACCAATAAGTGTGGAGACACTGGTATGGCATACAGGTGAGATGTAAGGATATATCTGCACTGAACGTGATCGACTTTGGAGCTATTTCTGCTGTCAAGATTTGCTCCGATGGAATATGGGTATAAATATCCCTCCGACCTGAGACCGCCACGGTGACTTGCAAGCAACTCACTGCACTTAGGCACTGGACTACCTGAATTTTTAATTCAGTGACAGAAGGCTGCTGGGTGTAGTCAAGTACTTGACTTGTCGGTGCATGTGTCAAGATGGGATTGATCACTCCAGTTTAGGAGCTGTGTACAGTCGTGTTTCAATTTAGCAAAACCTTGACCAGGGTAGTCCTTGTGAGGAGTCACAGGACTGTTTGAGTTGAGCACGATTCGGATGATCTGATCAGGGTTGACAGTTTAACCCTGAGTCATCCTAAATACAGGGGTCAAAAGGATGAATCATACAGTAACCATATTCATGTAGGTTCTGAGTGTTGCGATTGCGACTTTTCGACCTATCCAGATGTCGGGTACCATTACTAGATGGTCACTTCGATTAGTACAGGAATTGGTTCCTGTGCTACCGGCTTAGGTTCGAACCTGTAGGGTCACACACATTAGAGGTTCCTATCTGATCTGATCGCTGATATAGAATCCTACATATTTGGGACTCAGTGATCGAGAATCAAGATTCTCTGATCACGAGTTCCACTGGTTGGGATTTTTCGATCAGAGTTACATATCGATGAATTCTGATGCCTGATTGCCCATCAGATTTAGACTCAGTATTTATGAGAGGTTTAATTAGTGATTTGATTGCTAATTAACTCAATTTGATTGAGTAATTATTTTTGGATCATGTCCAATTGAATTGGATTCAGTTGGATTTGACCCGATTAGGTTAAGAGTTGACCTAATCGTCGAGATGGTTTGGTTCCTGATTTGATCAGGGGTTGGGCTTAGTCAATTTTTGATTTGATTAGGATTTTATTGAGTCTAATTAAGTCTAATTAAGTTGGATTTAAATTAGTCTAATTGGACCTAACTTATTTGGTTCAATTAGGTTGGTTTAAATAATTAAACCACCTTGACCCAATCTCCATGCGCCACCTCACTTCCATTGCACCCATTTGAATTCATGAGAAGAAACTTCTCATGAATTTTTTCCTCATGCCAAGCCCTTCTCCACGCCCCACTTTAATGTGCCAAATGAATGGATAACGATGATTGGTTGGCCATTCAAATTCAAAATAAAGTTTGAATTTGAATGGGCAATCAATCTTTGCACCTTATCCCTTTTTTTACGCCCTATTTATTACATAAGGAAAAGTTTCTCATGAAATCACTCCATGCATAATTTAAGCCATGCCTCACGCCTTTAGTGGATAAGGGATGAGTTGGTGTCTATTTGAATTCAAAATTTGATTTGAATTCAAATGTGCAATTACTCATCTTTATCTTTTCTTTTGGATAAGATGTTTGACGTTGTTATAAAAGGAGGAGAAGAGTGGGGCATGCAAGAAGAAGATTTTTGGAGAAAAATTTTGGGATGTGAGAAGTCTTGTGCGTGAGAAGGAAGTCCATATCCTTCCAAGAGAAAAAGAAAGAAAAGAAAGAAAAGTGGGTGCAAGGTTTTCGGTGAATTTCCTAGAGTTTTAACCTGGGGTTCGGGAAGTGAGAAAGTGAGCTACAAGTGTCATGAGCCCATAAAATCTCAGGAAGATCTTCAACATCCTCTCAAGCACGTCTGTTGACGGTCTGAAGTATCCAAAGAATTGACAGACATCGATTGAAGGAGTTCGATCAGCATCGACAGTCAAAAGGGCTCTACAACGAGCTAGTACTCGTGAGGAGTCGATCAGATCGGGAGCTTTCTGTGGATGATCTGCAGAGGTCAGACATGCTGTGTGGCTGCATCGTGATGATCAGACTCTCCCAACGATGATCAGATTGCGGCGATCTACTACCCGCACAAAGGTATTGTGTTTTGAACACATTACAGTAAAGTGTTTACTGTTCGAATTTGAATTTCAAATTTAAATGAAAGCATGCTATATATCATATTTAGATCCTAGTGTAGGATAAATTCATGTTAATTAATTAGATTAATTAATAATTTTTACTGTAAAATCATGATTTTGAAAAAGTTTTAAAATTATCATTTTACCCCTGCATTGAATTCCCCACATTCACTTGAAGATGGAGATCTCGTGCTAGGTGATGAAGGAATTGTGGGATCTTTAACTTGAGCCATCACTTGTTCTTGTTCTTGCACCTCTATCATGTTGGTGCTCCAATTCTAGATTCCTTCTTCATTAAACTTCATATCATGGCTTATGAGGATCTTCTTCACCTTTGGATCATAAAGTTTGTATGCTTTGGATCTTTGATCATATTCTATAAAGATGCAAGGATAACTCTTGTCATCAAGCTTGCTTCTCCTTTGATCTATGATGTGTGCATAGGCAATGCAACCAAACACTCTTAGATGAGATACATCTGGCCTATATCTATTCCATGCTTTTTGAGGGGTCTTTCCTTCAAGATTCTTTATTAGGCAATGGTTGAGAATGTATATCGCACAATTCACTGCTTCTGCCTAAAACTCTTTTGGCATTTCCTTCATCTTTAGCATGCTTCTCACCATGTCAAGAATGGTCCGATTCTTCCTTTCTGCTATGCCGTTCTACTGGGGTGAGATGGTGCAGTCAAGGTCCTCCAAATACCTTGAGATTTGCAGAACTCCATGAATGCCTTCGAGGTAAACTCTCCTCCTCGATTTGATTTCAAAGCTTTGATTTTGCACTCAGTTTGGTTCTCTACAAGAGCTTTGAACCTTTTGAATGTCTCTAGGGCCTCACGTTTCTCTTTCAAGAGGTACATCCAAGTTTTTCTACTAAAATCATCAATAAATGTTAGAAAATAATGACGACCTCCAAATGAGGCCGGTGTGATAGGACCACAAATATCCGTATGGATGAGTTGCAAAGGCCTTCGGGCTTGATGAAATGATTTCTTTGAGAAGCTAGCTCTTGAGTGTTTTTCAATAATACATCCTTCATATATTCCTTCAGGGATATCCTCAATGAGAGGTAATCCCTTCACCATCACCTTCGAGGATAAGAGTTTCAAGGAACCAAAGTTCACATGCCCGAACCTCAAGTGCCATAGCCATGTGTCATCTTTCATGCATGCACTCAAGCACTTTGTCACAACATACTTGATATTCAATATAAACATTCGGTTCTTGGTCATAGGTATTTTTGCAATCAGCTGATCATATTTTCTTAAGTAAAGGTATCTACTTTTCATGACAACATCAAATTCTTTTTCTAATAATTGACCAAGACTCGAGATATTTGTTTTCATATTAGGCACATAGTAAACATTAGAAATGAACTGTTGAGAACCATTCTTGAGTTGAATTAAGATTTTACCTATCCCCTTCACTTGAACTTTTGAGGTATCACCGAAAGAAACATTGCCTTCCACTGTCTCATCTAACTCTTTGAACATGTATTTGTACTCGTACATATGATTGCTTGCGCCGGTATCCAAATACCAAATGTTCTCATTGAAAGCTTCTTCTCCCTTCTTTGCTAGTAGCAAGATTCCATCTTCTCCTTCCTCCTTTGCATAGTTGACCTTCTCATGCACTTGGTTATTCTCATTATGGTAACATTCTGATTAATGACCATATTTACTACAAGTATAACATTTAATTTTACTTTTGTCATACCTTCGTCCTCCTCTTGAGAAACCTCCTTGCCTTCTTCCGCCAGAGAGATCTTGTGTGCTTTCTTCAGTAGGTAAAACTCCTGTGCCTCCTCTTTTTCTACCACATCCAAAGGAACCTCATCCTCATCCACGACCTCATCCATGATCGTATCTGTGGGTATAACAATAACCGCGACTTATCTGACTGGTTTCGCTAGTTGGGCCATCCTTCTTCTCATTGATGGTGAGCTTGCACTTCAAGACTTGCTCCAAGGGTTCTTCTTTCCGCATCAAGATCCTCTGCTCATGGACTTGTAGAGAACCCATGAGTTTATCAACTATCATAGGGTCTCATGGACTTGTAGAGAACCATGAGTTTATCAACTATCATAGGGTCCACATCTTTAGACTCTTCAATTGCAGCCACAACATAGTCAAACTTCTAATCCAAGGATCTTAGGATCTTCTCCACCACACGCTTGTCCTCCACATTCTCACCATTTCTTTTCATTTGGTTTATATTAGAGAGAACCTTTGTGAAGTAATCTGAGATGGATTCTCCTTTCTTCATCTTCAAAGTCTCGAACTCGTCTCTCAACATTTGGAGGTGCACCTTCTTCACTTTCTCAACGTCTTTATGAGCATTCTCGAGGATCTTCCAAGCTTGCTTCGAATTGGTGGCACAAGCAATCTTCTCGAATCCGACTTCATCTAGCCCTTGATAGATGAAATAAAGGGCCTTCTTGTCTTTTTTTCTTTGATGGACAAGCATCGTTCTTTGTGCCGCCGTTTGTGTGCGGTCATCTTGAGATTCTTCATATCCCTTTTCAACAACCTCCCAAATATCTTGGGAGCCTAGCAATGCCTTCATCTGGATGTTCTAATTCTCATAATTGATAGTGGTGAGTCATGAAATGGGGAATTACATACTACTGGACATATTTTCAACCTCCGGACTCTGATACTACTTTGATAGAATATGTAATGGTAGTGAAACATACAACAATAGTATGAGAAACTATATAAAACAATGGAGCAGTACAACTTTTTTTTTTCTCACAAGCCCTCTCTTTTCTTTTTTTATTCTTTGATACCACTTCATTACTCCATATATTCTACAACAACCACCTATTTATAGGTATAAGAAATAACCTTTTGACTCTCTTAATAAATTTATCATTTAGACTTCTCATGTGACTCTTGGATTTTCTATATGACTCTTAATTTTTCATTGTGACTCTTGATTTTTGCCACTACAATTAAGTTTACAAAATTTAATATGATCTTTAAAATTTTTTAATATAATTAATATTTATTTTTTCCAACACAAACACCATGTTCATCATACACCGTCTCCCTCTCCAAAGATAGCGTTCTTCTTCAAAGTTGGCCACACAACAGACTACTGGACCAAGTTTGCAAGCCCAAGGCCCTATCATGCGAAAAGCCTTTGCCGCGGTCTCATCAGAAAGAGGAAACAGGGAGATGCTTAGAGAGTGCGGCTTTGGTCGAAGTCTTTGGAAGACAGGTCAAAGAAGATGATGTTCAAGACACTCTAATACGAAAGGCAAACATCGCCGGCAATTGGACTACACGAAGATTAGCAGCACCTAACACTTTTTTTTGTTGCCTGTCCTTCTAGAAGCATCATTCATCAACTCATGACAGGAGATCGGATTTAAGGTAATGGATTTACGCTCCAGGTCAACCACTGGGATCGGTTCAAAGGGGGCGTTCCACATCAAATGAAGCTTAAGGTGAGTGCAAGTTTAACCAATCTACCCCTAGTTTGTCGGAACTCATGTACAGTGGCAGAGATCATTGCTAGTTTTGGGCTCCCCCATAGAGCAAGCAAAAGTTGGGGAAGATCTCTCGTCGTTTGGTCTCGGTCTTTACTGTGATGACGTCGAGGATATTCCTGGTTCAGTTGACTGTCGGACCATTCAAGAGGTAAGAATTAATTTTATCTCTGAACAAGTTCGTTCAAATCCATCGGAGGGGAGCGAAGAGGAGGATTGGGATTTTTGGTTTGGTCCCGACGACAAATCTCCCACTTCGGACAACAGAAAGAGGCCTGCAGGCCAACTAGAAAGCTCACACATGTCAAGGCAGGTTCCAAGACCTCGCACCAGCAGTCTCGAGAGCTCTGTGCGGACTACCCCCAGCGAGCCCAAAGACCTAAGCCCCCAATAGCTAGTGGAGCTACTCTGAGATGTGGCTGGGCAGCACGTTTTGTCCAAAGCTTCTCCCTGTGGCCGGATCCACGTGCTAAGCGCGCTATCATTCTGATTCTAGATCTATAGACCTCGGAACCTAGGCCTGTTGATTCAAATTCAATTTTTCACTTCCCGTGAAGCTGTCTAACAGCCTCATTTCCAGCGGCTTCTTCGGCAGTGCCACACCAAAAAACTCCTACCAGGCTTAATGGGTGCCTACTGACCGAATTCTCTGAGTTTGAGTGCACAACCTCTGACAGCAAGAAGCCCACTGCATCGAAATCGGGTGCAACAGTCCTTGTTACCAAAGTCTTTGACCAAATTTTCAAAGCATGCAAAGGGTCTCGCAGCTCTGAACAGGCACCAAGTAACACAATTCAAGTTCAGCATACCCCACAAAACAACAAGAAAAGTGTTCCCTCTACGAATGCTTCATGCAAACGCAGTGCTAGGCTGAGATCAAAGAAGATTAAATCGATGGGTCTAGTGGAGGACTCTCTAACAGCAGCTGATATATATTTTATCAACTCATTGACTGCAATCCAAATTTTTAAATAGGGAAAAAATACGGATTGCTATTCGAGTTGGATGATCAGCTCAAATCAGTGCAAACCCTGAAAGCTATGGAACTACAACGATGTGGAACAAAGGCTGATGTAGTTCCCGGAGTACCAGTAGGATGAAAGTCCTTACAGTTTTTTTGGTCTATAAAATGGGTGGTAGCCATAGATACTTGACCCAACTACCTTTCCCAACGCCCACCCGATTCCATGTGGATGCTACCCATTTTCTGGTTAAGTGGTGTTTAGAGAACCCCTCCCCCAAAACTTTCTCACCCGGTCCTACAGTTGGTGTTAAAGTCTGTAATTCTCTTTTTGTTCCTGGTGGGGGAGCTTGTTTTGTTTGGTTGCTATCACTCTATAAATGTTGTTAAGTTGGAACACGAGGTTCAGGTAATCCAAAAAGAAGACATGCCATTAGAGATACTATTAAGCAATCACAGTGCTCCATAGTTTGTCTTTAGGAAACAAAGCAAGACAATGAATTAGAAGATACAGAGATCAATTTATGGAAGCAGGCTGCAAGGTTGGATATCAAAAGATGCGGCAGGATCGGCAGGGGGAATGCTCTCATATTGGGATCCTGAGCTGTTTGAAGGCAGCCTAAAATGTAAGGGTCGTTACTCACTAACCATCAAATTAATAACTAAGAAGTCTAGTTTCTTATGGATGCTCTCTAATATATATGGCCCACATAATCAACATGAATGGAGTTTGCTTTTCACTGAACTTACCTCACTGATTCTACTGGATTCTACGGGAGACTTCAATACCACTAGATTCTACTGGATCGTAAGATGACTGCTAACACAAAGAAGCCGTCAAAGCTCTTCAACACATTCGTCAATTCAAAATCTTTGATAGAAATAAAATTATTGAGGAGGTAGTACATCTGGACTAACTTCAGAAAAGAACTGTCACTAGCAACATTAGGTCGTTGCTTGGTTTCTATTGATTGGTTTCACAATTTCCTGCTGGCAATCCTCACTTTAGTGGTCAGACCAACATCTGATCATATCCCAATTCTTCTGCAGCCATGTCCTTGAGTTCATGGTAAGTTCTCTTCTCACAAGCCTTTTCATTTGGAGAACTTTTGGCTAACAATCATCGGTGTGAGGACAATATCCGAACTTGGTGGGATATAAGAGTTAACTATCAGGATGCAGTGGCAACGATGGTTATGAAACTGCGGTCACTCGTATCAAAACTCAAAGCTTGGAATCATATGGATATTGATAATGTTAGATATATGTCCTAGAAGTCAAGCATATTTATTTTTTGTAGAACATAGTTTTATACTTGATCTTATTATTTAATAATAAAATTGAACAGTTTATTTTCATTCATGTAGTATATGTGTTTATGAATCGTCCAAAAAATTAATAAGATGATGACACATATTCTCAAAAATTAAAAATTTGAGGCGTGTATGATTGATGATTAATTTCTAAAATGCTTTCGATCGATCAATCATCACAGGGATGGTGATTGATCCGATAAGATTGATACATGGATCGCTTTTCTTTGGATAGATGAGTCTTGAGTTTATAGTGTGAGAATACTAAAGTAAGAGTGTAGATGGTTGTTAGAAAATAAGGATACTGAGCGTGACCAACATGAGAAATCACTGGATGTCTATTCATGCATCAGTAACTTTCTTGATGTTATAGTGGTGTGACTAGTTTTTTGACCTGCGGTGCCTCAGCTATTCACAATGGGATTGCTGTAATTTGATTGTATATACACTTGATCTCTATCTATTTGGATCCTTACGGTGTAGATTGGCTATAGTAGATTCATTGTAGGAGTAGGATATCTACCTATATGGGATCTATCAACCTTGATAGATAAGAAGTAGTCCTATATGATTTATGAGATTAAATTCTAAAGACTATGACCATGACAGTGTGAATAATGGAAAAGAATTTTCATGAGATTTCACATAATAAACTCGAGTTGAATAAATCTTACATATGATAGATGATGGAGTTTGATGAGCTTTTCATAACCTCCATGTTATCGAACTCACGATAGAAGAACTATATCTCATGGTAACTACATCTAGAAGTTCAATACCTTCTATTCTGCTAGATTGCCCTACATACTGTTAGGCATCACTGATGGATTGTGAGACTAATAAAAATATTTTGATAGTCAATAATTCTCATTTGGTAAGTTGGAATTGTTTGAATTCATTGAAAAAATTTTCAATGATATTTATAATGGAGATCACAATATATCTCACTACCAAATAGAATAGAACCTATGGGATCACACACAAAAAAGTCATAACTGATTAGATAGTTGAATTGTGATTTTAAATCATAGGAGAATCTAATTATCAATATAATTGATGATTGGATTGATTTGCAAAAGTTACATGAGAGGTCTTGCTAAGAGTTAGTGAGTTAGAGGAGGACTAATTTGTAATTATTGCTATATTATTTGATTTGATCAAATAATTGAGGTTGATTCTAGTCAAATTAAATTTGGATTTAATTAGATTAGACATGGTTTGAGTTTGACTCAAATTAGGTTTCATAAGTCTAAAATATTTAGACTCAATCAATGTTTGACTTTATTGGTGCATGTCATCCAACTTCACTATTCAGACACATGGCAATAGATTACTATCTGAATCATGAATGTTCTTTCGACTCACATTAGCCATTTTTTGATTTGCTTCTTCAGCTTGGTATTTGGTTGGTTTGATTTGCCAGAGCTATTTTTAAAGTATGATGCTCATCTCAGCTATTAGCTGATCTGCGGTGAGTTATGTCGGTCTTTAGCCGATATGGTTATTAATACTAAAGACATATGATACTCAATTCAGTCAGTTCTTGATCTCAATAAGGTCACATCGATAAATTATCGATATCCCTCCAAAAGTAGATAGTTATTGACAGTAGTCATCCACCTCAGTATCAACTATCTTTCAGCTATACTACAATCAATTGTCGCATGGACAACACCCTGCGATCTCTATACAGCTAACCATTCTGTTATAATAAACTCTCTTAATGGCCTAACAAACTCTTCTAATGTCCTAACAAACTCTCTTAATGGCCTAACTGTTGAAAATTATATCCTAAAGCTAATTGATTTATTATAAATAATTAAATTTTATATATAATTATTGATCAATGAATAAAAATTATTTTAGTCTTTTCATCACAAAATGAACATTTTCATTATTAGAACTCTTGTGTTGTGATGAAGTCCTTAGAACTATATTATGATCGATAAAAGAGGATTTATCGAATAGTTCTTAAACATATTCGTTACCAAATGATATGTCATTAATAGGATGATGAGTTTATCGAGTATAGGTCATGTATGCTATATAGGTTGGTTGTCCTCATAACCAAAGAGTGTGGAGATACTGATACGGCATACAAATGAGATGTAGGAGCATCAGCAAATGACTATAAGCATCATAGAGTAGCTCGCAAAAGTATGGCATAAGTATCTCTCAGACCTGAAATCATCATAGTGACTTACAAATAACTCACTGTGCTTAGGTATCAGACTATCTACATTTCTAATACAGTGATAGAAAGCTATTGGATACAGTCAAGTATTTATGAAGTCTGTGTGTGGATCAAGATGGGATTGATCCCTCTGAATTATAGGAGTTAATAATCACTATATTTTAATTTAGTAAAATTTTGATCAGGATAATCCATGTGATGGATTTGAAAGATTAAAATATGATGTGATGATTGTTTCAGGGTTGACAATTAAATCTTAGGTCACTTTGAGCATTAGGATCAAAAAGATGAATTATGCGGTAACCATATATCAAGATTCTTGAATATTGCTTTGCAAATATTCGACCTATCTAGATATCGAGTATTATTGCTAGATGATCACTTTGATTAGTATAGAAGGAGTTCCTATGCTATCGGCTTAGTATTCGAACCTATGGAGTCGTGCACAAAAGTCAAATAATATAAGAAAGATTTGATCAGATATTTATATGTTCAATTTGGATGTTCGAGATTTGATTGAACATGTAAATTATCTTGATTAAGAATTAAGTTATAGGTCATATAAAAATACTAACTTTGTTCAAGTAGCACTGCACATAAGGTACGGATTTAATTTTGAAGATGAATTAAATCAAATCAATGATCTAAGAAATTATGAAAGAATAGATTAAATTTTAATTATTTTAGATTAGATCTAATCTAATTAGAATTAATTTTATTAAATCTTGATTGGGTTAATTTATCAAGTTGGATTTGGATAAGAATCCTAACTGGATTAGGATCAGCAGTATTTTCGAAATTGATTCGAATCGGATTTGAATTGATCCAAATCTGAATCAAATCTGATTTGATGTACTTAGCCATTTTTTCTAGATATTCTCTATTTCTTTATAGGCTAGCTAAGATGGTTAGGAAGGGGCTAAAAATAGCCCCTCCTTGGGCATGCACCATAATGAAAGGAGACGGCTCTCTTACTTAGATTAAGATTTTTTATGTTTTAGAAAGTTTGGATTTAATTCAAATATGGAGAGTCTTATTTCTAGCACTAAAAAGAGTTTGGTTTGATCCAGGACCCCTTGCCTATATAAGAAGGGGTGTGGAGAAGAAAAAAAAAGAACCAACCAAGTGCTTGGTGTGGAGACAATCATCCTTAAGCATCCCCTCCTTTTGGCGTGTTCTCTTGGGCGTCTCCTTCCTTCTAGGCATCCTCCCTCCTTGCGTGGTGGTGTGTGGGCTACTCTAAAGCCTTGAGATTAAATCTCAAGGATACTTCTCCTTCCTCTCTGAATAAAGAGTTCATTCCTCCCTTTTACAGTGTTTGGCATGCACACAAAGTAGAGGATCCATGCATCCGGATCTCGTGAAGCATATTGATCGAGTAGCTTCTTCAACCCTGATTATTTTCTGCTGTGAATTAAGATGAGAATTTATAAATATTATAAAAATTAAATTATTAATCTATTCTACTTTTTTGACATCCGATGCATGCGAATGAATTTTTTCTTCAACTGTTATTAGAGCTAGGCCTGTATGCCATAATTGCATAGTCAAATTTTGAGATATTTTGATTTTTTTATCTAATTTTGAATCAAATTTTTAATGTGATTAAACTTTGGTCTCTTCTAATTTTTTTGGTATATTTTTTATTTGATTTTGATCAGAGTATCAAATCAAAATTAGCCCTTGAATCCAGATTGCCAAAATTTGTTTTAGCAAAATTTTTTATGCAGATTTTTGTGCTAATTTTATACCTGATTATGTATGGATTTAGATCTATTTTAATAGATTTTTTATAATGTAATTTAATTAAAGAATTAAAGTTTGAATTAGACTCAGATCTGAATTTATTTGATAAAGTGTCAGATCTTATTTCAACATAATATCGATACATATTTGATCATATATCTAACTAAAATTTTTTATGTAATCATACATATATTTGAAATAGATATTTAGATTATTTCAAATCTAAATTAATAATTTTATATATTATATGAAAATAGTTTTAGATCTGAAATAATGTATCTGATGTAATAAGATTAGATGTATAACATGTATGATATGATCATATTCATGTGCATGATTGTTTGTTTGATAATTTATATGGTAATATAATTGATTTTTAAAATTAGATTTTAGATTTTAATAGTCCAATACTCAAATTAAGAAGATCACCAAGCCATCCAATTATAAGAGTAAGTAAATTAAAAGACCCTCTCTTCTTATTCGATGGAGCACTCTTATGATGTGTAGAGGTGCTATTGTGATCAAGTCTTATGACGAAGAACAACGAAAAAAATTTTAAAATTATTTTGATCATAAATATATTTAGATTAGATCTAAATAGTTTATAGTTAATTATAATTTTAGTAAAATAAATTTATATATAAAAATTAAATTTTATGATCTAAATTGTATGACTGCATATGATGTAGAAATCTGAATTTCTATGATACATAGGATGTATATATAAAATTGATACATATTTAATTATTAAACATAGTATTTAAAAATAATTTTTGATTTAACATATATAGTATGCTTCGCATGAAACTATAGTAGAATAGTTCTATAAATTAAAACATACATTTCACACACTTAATGTAGAATTAAGTTTTTAAAAGGATCTAAATTTGAGAATTAAAAATCTTAAGATACCTTGTAAATCAAGAGGCAATGGGTTAGCATGAATCAAGCCATCTCACTAGATTAGACCTAAGATTAAAAATAAATATGGACTAATTAAAGAAATTAATTATATCTAATCAAATATTAAATTAGATTAGGTCATAATTTTTCTAGATCAATCTTAATAGTTGGAACTTGATCAAGTTCATATTTTTAATCGTATTAATTAAAAATGATTGTGGCTCAAAGGTTTAGTCCGAGTCCTTTGACTGACTGAATTAAAACTAATCGATCAATTGGTGTCTAAGGTAAGTTTGGTAATATTGCAAGATAATTCGATCGATAATTTTTAATTGATAGTCCACTTATCTGACCATTTTGATGGTGTTTAAGGCAAGTCGAGGCAGACCCTTCCATCAATTTCACTTATCTGACCAATTTGGTAGATCCTATTTTGATGAGGTCACTAACTGATTCGAGCTGACCCATGCAATTAAGATAAATCAATATGACTGATTTAAGTATCTCTAGACCAGCTTGTATGAAGTCTTCTTCATGATTTGATGAAGTTAGTAGGAGAATTTATAACTCACAGATCAATCTCTTCTCTTATTCTCAAATCATTAAATCAAATCCTCTAAATTATTAGATCTTTAAAATGATATAGTTATGGAGATAACTAGTTTATAACCCCCCATTAAAGTACATGATAATGCATCCAATATTTTAAATAGGCATTGGAGGCGCCACATGCCTTGTGTAAATTAGGTATTGAAATTATCATTCATCATATGACCATCTTGTTATGCCCTTTAGATCAATGGTCAGGTTGACCGAGCCACACTAAGGCCTGGACATTCATTTGTTGGATACATTTGGTGTAGTTATGTTAATGGTTGGACCTAATCAGGATTTTCATTGGAGGTGCCACATGCCTACTGAAGAGATGCTTGGGGCAAAATCTAATTGCTAGAAATTGTTTGATGAAATAATTGGTTAAGAAACTATCCATGGATGCACTAGGGTTGGCCGAGCCACACAGGCCTGAATGCAGTTTGTGTGGATTCTAGTACCCACTAAGGGATTAATGTAATTTCTCGAATTGAAGATAGAGGCTATCAATTCATATAAAATAGTAGGAGGACCTTTAAACTAAAATCTATATCTTTAAGATTTTAATAATTCAATACTAATAGACTTTTGATTTTTTTTTTCAGCTATGGCCAACACATTATCGCTCCAATCGCTGTTGGATAGCGATAAGCTTATCGGACTAAATTTTGATAGTTGGTATCGAAAGCTTAAGATCATCCTGGAGCATGAAAGGATCCTGTACGTGCTTACGGATCTCGCACCTGAAGAACCTGCTGCCAATGCATCCCATGCTATGAGAGATACTTATATGAAGTGGCTTAGTGACTGCACTACAGTGCATTGCATTATGAGGGTAGCCATGAATGACGAACTTAGTCGGAAGTTCAAGGATGCATAACTCAAAAAAATGATTCAATTGTTGAATGAGTCTTTCGGCATCCCTGAGGATGTTGAGAGACACAAAACCTCCTGCATTGTGTTTAATGCACATATACGAGAAGGAGCGTCAGTCACAGATCAATATGATCAAGTAGATTGAATACTTGAGCAAACTTAGCTTTTTATTACATGAACAATTGGACAAGGATGCTATCCTAAACTCACTACCGAAGTCCTACATATCCTTCTTGAGTCATTATAGAATGATCAAGCCTGCAGTAAACTATCATGGTTTGCTAAGGTTGCTGTAGACATTCGAGAAGGACCATCAGCTTCAAAAGGAGCTAGTACATATTGTGGGAGGATCGTTTATAAGTCGTCATGCCTCTAAGAGAGAAAAGAAGAAAAAGATGCAAAAGATTCATGCCACCGATCCAAAGCCTAAGCAGGGCAAATAGTCGAAAGTAGATAAGAGCCCGGTAGAATACTTCTTCTACAAGAAGCTGGATCATTGGAAGAAGAACTGTCCTACATATATTACTTTTCTGACCCAAACAGACTAAAGAACAAGAGAAACAAGCAATCAGTTACTTCATAAGCTATTTATATGATAACTCCTTATAATTTCTCTGTATGAGTACTACTATTTGGATATTGGATACTGAAAGTCTGATTAATATTTGTAATTTATTGCAAAGATTGCAGATCAGTAGAAAATTTAGAAAAGATGAGCGGTTCCTAAATGTTGGAGATAGAAGCTTATTTCCAATTCTAGCTTTATGAACTATGTAGCTTATTTTCGAGTCTAGTAGTGTCTTGTTAGATGTGTACCATTATTATTCTTTTTTCTTGATGAATGTCATCTCTATAGCTCTTTTGACCAAACTTGATTTTAAGTTTTTAATAAAAGATGATTTTTATGATATCATTATGAATGATACTAAAATCATATGAGGATAATTGAAATATGGCATATATTTACTATCACAGCCTGTTGGTGTAATGTACCCATCGAACAACCATCCTAGGATAGATAATGTCAGCGATACCAACCTTTGGCATTGTAGGATGAGACTTGTGAACAAGAACAGAATAGATAGGTTAATCAAAGAGGATGTCTTTGAAATTAGTAATTATGAATCATTATCAACTTGTGAATTCTGTTTACTTGGTAAGATAACCAAGTCTATCATTTAAGAGAAAAAGTAAGCAAGCCAGTGATGTTCTAGGCTTAGTACATAGCGATGTATGTGAACCTATGAACATAGACACTAGAGGAGGTTATTATTACTTCATTACATTTACTGATGATCTATCAAGATATGGATACGTCTACCTTATGAAGCATAAATCCTAATCATTTGAAATATTTAAATGATTCCATAATAAAGTAGAAAAATAGACTGAGAAGAGTATTAAAACTCTTTAGTCAGATTGAGAAGGTGATACCTCACTAGTAATTTTTTGATATATCTAGAAGAGAATAGGATTCTCTCAGAATGAATCCCTCTCGAAACACCACAACATAATGAGATGTCAGAAAGGAAGAATCAAACACCGTTAGACATGGTTCAGTCTAGATGGGCTTTATGACTTTGTCAATCTTTTTTTGGAGATATGCTCTTGAAACTGTCTGCTACATATTTTTATAAGATTTTGAGCAAGTCTGTAAATAAAACACCATATGAGATATAGTCAGGACGTAAGCCAGTGCTCTTTCATCTTAGAGTTTAAGGATATTCGGCTTATATAAAGTGTTTAAAGATAGACAAGCTTGGATCTAGATCCGATAAAAATTTGTTTGTAGGGTACCCTAAGAAAACTAAAGGGTACTACTTTTACCTCGTTGAAGAACAAAAGGTGTTCGTTAGTAATAAGATAATCTTTTTAGAAAAAAATTTTTAGGGAAGGAACTAATGCCATTAAAATTGAACTTAGTAAAGTTCGTGAGATAGAAATATCCACACATACAGAATCATATTTGATTGAAGAATCAAATCTAGACCTGTAGAGGTGCTATTAAGAAGATCCGATAGAGTATCGCATCAATCAGACAGATATTATTGTTTCTTAATCTGAGATGGTGATCTTGTCGAACTAGATGAGAATGACAAGGATTTGATCACCTATATGTATGCAAATGTCTGACTCTCAGAAATGACTTGATGCCATGAAATCCAAGATAGAATCCATGAAGATCAATGGTGTATGGATATTAGCTGATCCACTCGAAGGAATTAAACCCATAGGGTGTAAATGAATTTACAAGAGAAAAAAGGAGTGGATGGAAATATGGAGACCTATAAAGTCTGTCTAGTTGCTAAGGGATATCATCAGTATTATAGTATTAACTATGATGAGACGTTCTGTCCTGTAGCAATACTCAAGTCCATCCGGATCATGCTTGCGATAGCGGCATACTTAAATTTTGAGATCTGATAAATGGATATCAAAATCATTTTTCTTAATGAGATGCTGAAAAAAGAGATGTATATGATATAGCCTGAAGGATTTATATCTTCAGATG